>NC_045170.1:21068533-21071033 GCF_900700415.2 Clupea harengus | reverse complement strand
CTTTCATCCCTCCATTCCTACTATGGCTGAGGGCAGAGAGAGAGAGAGAGAGAGAGAGAGAGAGAGAGAGAGAGGAGAAAATACAGGAATGTAAAGAGATAGAGGACAGAGAAAGAGAGAAAGTGAGGAAAAAATGAACTGCAGATAGAGGAGAGACAGAGAAAGAGAGAGAGAGGGAGAGGGCAAGAGGGAGAAAGATAGAAAGAGAGAGAGGGAGAGAGAGAGAGAGCGAAGGGAAGGGTGATGTTGCCACTTATTGCTTGTTTTCTTCTCCTCCTCTCCCAGTGGAAGCCGTCAGATGCTCCCTGTGTGTGTGTGTGTGTGTGTGTGTGTGTGTGTGTGTGTGTGTGTGTGTGTGCGTGCGTGCGTGCACTGTATATTATGGGCTTGTGTTGACTGGACTAACCCTCTGCTGGGATGAGCACTGTGACAACAACCAGCCATAGAGCTGGGTAGCTGCCTCACTTACACAGCTTGTAAACACACACACACACTCACTCACACACAGACACTCGCACACAGACACACACACACACCCAGACAGACATACACAATATCTCTCTCTCTCTCTCTCTCTCTCTCTCTCTCTCTCACATACACACACACACCGTGATTTATACACACACGCAAACACACAAACATAGACAGACAGACACACTCTCTCTCTCTCTTTCTCTCTCTCTCTCTCTCTCACACACACACACACACAAACACACAAACACACACAGGCATTTCAAATGTGACTTTTATGGCATATGGCTCTAACTCTATTTATGGTGTGTGTATATGTGTCTAAGATGTGTGTGTGTATATGTGAGTGTGTGTGTATATATATGTGAGTGTGTGTGTGTGTGTGTGTGTGTGTGTGTGTGTGTGTGTATGTGTGAGACTGGAGTGGGGGGAGGGACTGGATTGGCTGCTATTGTGTCTCTATATTTAGCTCCAGATGTTTGAAGTTGCTCAAAGGGCCTAGTAGGACTCTTTAGCAGCCCACTACTTGAGTGCAGCATGACATCACTGCTGGAGCTCTCCTGTGGGCGCGTCGTCTGTGGAGACGGGGGGAGCCATGGGAGACATTCTCAGATGTCTCTGTGAGACGCTCAGTCCTCCTCTGACCGATGCCGTGACAACAGTGATTGCCAGGGGCAGCTTATTTCTCAATCGCACGCTCGTTATGCCTCTGTTTGTGCCGAGCGCCTCAAAGTGTGGGTGATTAGATGATTCCCTCAGACACAGGCCATAAACAGAACATGAACACGTCATTTGGGTCAATACCCAAACAGGTCATGAAACCATGTGTCGTCTTTGGCCCGTAAGAAATGCTTTTTGCATGTGTTGGGATAGAGGGGGTTAAATGAAGGAGAGGGGGATAGAGGGGGTTAAATGAAGGAGAGGGGGATAGAGGGGTTAAATGAAGGAGAGGGGGATAGAGGGGTTAAATGAAGGAGAGGGGGATAGAGGACTCGGCCTAGAGGTCTGCAGCCCTCAGTACCCTTGCACCTGTACACTCACTGGACTGCTGTTGAGACACTGATGTCTCTTGGAGAAGGTGGATGTGGTTGCAAAACATGGGGGGGGGGGGTTATGTGTGTGTGTGTGTGTCTACTCACCTCTCCTTCTCTGTATGTGTGTCTGTGCTTGTACATCAGGGTGTGTGTGTGTGTGTGTGTGTGCGTGTGTGTGTGTCTACTCACCTCTCCTTCTCTGTGCCATGGTCGGCCGTTCTGTGGGTACTTGCTCTGGCTCTGTCTCTTCTTCTGGCCGCCGTCGGCAAACTTACACAGCAAAGGCTCTATGGGGGCTGAGAGAGAGAGAGAGAGAGGGAGAGAAAAAAAAGAAAGAGAAAGAAGAATGAAATGACAAGAGAAAAAGAAAGAAAAAAGCAATGAGTTTAGACAAGAGAAAAAAAAAACACAATACACTTTGTCAAGGATATGGGACTAGACGGCAGAACACAATGACCTCTCTGTAGAACCTGAGCCTTTTTGAAGTCCACCGCTTGCTCTTTTGACTCGCTGTTTTTTAACCCCCCACCCCCTCCCGTCCTCCCCTTTCATTTTTTCTTTCTCATTCCTTCTCTGTGGAGCGCTCTTGCCTGGTGAAACCCTCCGCCGTCGAGCGCTTGGCAGCGTCTCCCCACCCGGCCCGGCCCTCCCCATCAGACCGCCGCCCTGGCAGGCCTTGAAAGAGCATGGCGGCGCATTGTTGAAATAATAATCAGGATAATCGCACTCGTAAATAGCTTAGCCATGCTGACGTGGGAGCCTCTCTCTCTCTCTCTCTCTCTCTCTGTCTCTCTCTCTCTCTCCCTCTCTCTCTCTTTCTCTCTCTTTCTCGCAGCTTTAGTGCATTTCTCCCACGGGCGTTCCTCTCTACTCTCTCCCCGCCAATCCACTGCTCTCAGAATCTTTGTCTTTGGTTTGTTTGATCTTTGCTTATTGTACCCATAATGTCTTTGTGTGTGTTCTTACTAATGTCTGTGTCTGTGTCTGTGGCTGTG
>NC_045170.1:21043533-21051033 GCF_900700415.2 Clupea harengus | reverse complement strand
GGAAGCAGTGGAACCTCTCAGTGCTCTCTGAATATTGTTGCTGTGGCAACTGGGTGAACATGGTGTGAGCAACTCCAAGGTCAAGGGTTATATTCCCTGGGAACACACACACTGATGAAGAGCTATCTCTGCAGTTGGTCACTCTGGGTTAAAGTATCTGTCTGTCTGTGTGTGTGTGTGTGTGTGTGTGTGTGTGTGTGTGTGTGTGTGTGTGTGTGTTTGTGTGCGTGTGTGTGTGTGTGTGGAGTTCCTCCCGGCACTGGAACTGAGGAATGCACTGTCGAGATGGAGAGGCTTTCAGACATGTGGTCATGTGTATGTGTGAATGAGTGGAATTAGACAGAGAGAAAGACAGAGAGAAAGAGAAAGAGAAAGAGAGAAAGAGAAAGAGAGAGAGAGAGAAAGAGAGAGAGAAAGAGAGAGAGAAAGAGAGAGAGCATGTGGTCTAATCGTGATGATCAGAGCATTCCAGGAAGGAGAGATTTGGAGGAAGGATTCTGGTGAGCTAATGTGAGTGAGCTGAGCACACATGCACCCACAGACAACTTGCCCACAGAGAACCCACCACAAAACACACACAAATAAGTATAGACAGACACACACACACACACACACACACACACACACACACACATACATTACCATATACAAACACACACACACACTTCATAATGTTCTGATGGAATGTCTTTGCCTTGTTACCCAAACCACGGGTCAATTAAAAGGAACAGGGAACGTCAAGCAACACTTCAAATGAGAGTGACTGAGACAGTGAGAACAATGCAGTCTTTGTGATGAAGATTTAATGTCCACCAATAGATGTGGAACACGAGGGAAACTTTCAGAGCCGTACACTTCCTTGTCTTATTGCTGGAGAGAACAAAGCCTTTTAAAGGTGCTTAGCATGCTTTCAGATGTGTGAGTGTGAGAATACACATATACATATATGTATTTATACATTTGGGTGTGTGTGTGTGTGTGTGTGTGTGTGTGTGTGTGCGTGTGTGTGTGTGTGTGTGTGTGTGTGTGAGAGAGAGAGAGAGAGAGAGAGAAAGAGAAATTGGGGAAAGACAGAGAGTAAAAGAGCGAAAGAGATAGTGACGGGGGGAGAAACAGAAAGAGTGTGTGCATGATAAAGAGGAGAAGGGAGGAGAGGAATGCCAAAGATGGAGGGAGGGAGGGACGGAGATCGAGGGAAAGAAGAGAGAAACAAATACCACACAGCTGCAAAGAGGTGTGCTGTCTGGCTCTGCGACAGGCTCACACACACTCACACACTCACACACACACACAATGCTGTCGTCTGACCTTGGTCTTGACAACACCCAATGCCAGTGCCCATATGAGCGCACGCGCACACACACACACACCCAGGCAAAAAGATACCCTCTCACACTCACTTTGCCAACAGCTATCCCAAATGTTTCCATCATCCAGCTGCACTAATATTTCTTCGGCCATCACTATCGAGGGCCGAGGGCCATACTCACTAGAGCAACGACACTGACAACAGAGACATGGCACAAGTGCCTTTCAACCGGAGGGAACCTTGAGTAGAACCCAGTTCAGTAGGGGGGACATAATCAGTGTGGTACATTTGAGCCATTCCAGTTCTGAAGAACTTTCACCACTACAGTACAGGCATAAAGTCATTGAGTCAGTCTGTCTGTGTGTATGTGTGTGTGTGTGTGTGTGTGTGTGTGTGTGTGTGTGTGTGTGTGTGTGTGCGTGTGTGTAAACCCACATGCCCCATGCTTATGCTCATGTCCAAATCATTAAGTTAGTGTGTTCATGCGTGTTTGTGTGTGTGTGTGTGTGTAAGTGTGTGTGTGCGTACGGGTGTGCGCACGTGTGTGTGCGAGTGTGTGTGTAAACCAACACGCTCCATCTCTTCCGCTCACGGCCGATTGATACAGCTCAACGGCAAAGACAACAAACAAAGCGTGACAAATCCAGATTATTGTCTGCGGCCTCGATAAGATTATAATGAGAAACTGCAGCGCGCTGCGGCTCTGGCTGCTGGTGGTGGGGTGGGGTGGGGTGGGGTGGTGGGCTGGATCCTTCCCAGAAATCCATCTGATTAACCAGGAGACTTTAATAACTTCCTGTGTGTCCTCCGACTAATAGGGGCAAAAGCAGAGCGGGAGAGAGGAAGGGATAGAGAGAAGGAGGGAGGACGAGAGAGAAGGGAGAAGAGAGGGATGTGCCCTGAGGGACGAGTGTCCATTAAGGAGACAATATCTAAGAGCGCATTTCACCGCGGATGAGAGGCCTTCGGAGTCTAATTCCGCGGCTCGGATCCGGAGCGCAGGAAAAACTTTCTGCACGCTCGGCAGCGGATGATAGCTGTGTCTGCGTGGCGGGGCGGAGTAATTTGTTCTGCGGGGGCAATTTTCTTGTGGTGGAATACGTGGCTGTAAAGCCAATCATAACGGCTGTAAAGCTGATTCTCTGTCGATTCGCAAGCGCAAAGATTAATAAGTGTTTAGCATTCTCAGCTGAAAGATAGGTGTTTTCGTGTGTGTGTGTACGTGCCTATATGCGTATATGCGTGTGTGCTGCGTGTGTGTTTGTGTATGCATGCATGCGTGTGTGTGTGTGTGTGTGTGTGTGTGTGTGTGTGTGTGTGTGTGTGTGTGTGTGTGTGTGTGTGTGTGTGTGTGTGTGTGTGTGTGTGTGTGTGTGTGTGTGCATGCACTTTCTCCAAAACACAGAGCGCATCAAAACCCCACACTCCCCCATCCAGGCCTGTATTGAGGACAAGTGTGTGTCTGTGCCTTGGCACACTGGGCCCCATCCTGCTCCAACAGGGTCCCTATTAGCCAAGGGAATGAGGGAGGGAGTGGTGAAAATGAACATGGATTATTCCGGAATGACGGACAGCTTGAGAAAGGCTTTCAGAGACTTTACAGGGCTGCCATTTGGGAAGAGCACTCCCTTCCCCACACACACACACACACACCCATCCCTCCCTCATCCCTTCCTAATCCGGGGAGAGCCACGCTCAGCCCTGTGTGGTGGAGGTTTTGGGGCGGTTTGGCTGTGCTCTCATAGGGAAGGCCTTCATCTGCTGAGCCCCTATTGTCTTGCTATGAATGATGGGATTTGTAGTTTGGCCAAGTTTGTGGTCTGCGCTGTACAGTATGGAAGACCATGGGGAGGACGTCTGCCTGTATAACCCTCCCTCTGGGCTCAGGGCAAAGGGAGAGGCAGAGGCAGCAGCAGGAGGAGGAGGATCGGCAGCTTCAAAGAGGGCCTGGGTGTCATCTGAAACCCAAGCGGATCAAAGTGGGGTGGTGGGGCGATGGGGGGGAAATAGGAGTACAAGGATTTGGCCCTGGCGCGAGAGCGTAATCACATTCACATGTGAGGATGCTTTTTGATGAGGCCCTCTGCCCTGCTGAACAACTCGCTGTCTCCTCTCTGGGGTGGGGGTAAAGGGGTGTGTGTGTGTGTGTGTGTGTGTGTGTGTGTGTGTGTGAGGTGTGGGTGAGGGGGTTGCAGAAGGGATTTATCTAACAGTGCACTGCTCAGAATCAGGCGTGAAGATCAGTGAGGCTGTGTGGAAGGCTTGTGGTTAGTGTGGAGAGATGGTGATTACTCTTATATAGACATAGACACAGACACAGACACACACACACACACACACACACACACACACACACACACACACACACACACACACACACACACACAGACACACTTGACAGTGGTAAAGGACTTGGCACGTACAGCACAGGAGATTGCTATCATTTGCATCCTTCCGTGGCGGTCCGTCTATGCCGCGCATTTCCCACGGATCTCGTCTCTCCTCCGAGTGTTTTTGTGATTAACAGTGCAACGGGAGGGATGGGCTTCAACCTGGGCTTCATCCAAACACACACACACACACACACACACACACACACACACACACACACACACACACACTGAACCTAAATCAATGCTTTATGAAGACAAGAAGAACCCCAGAAACACGTCCTGGAAACGAGTTGAGGTGGAACACGCCAGAAGGTCTCTCAGTGCTGTCTGGGCCAGTCATTAGACCTCCTAGTCCAAACAGAACGTGATTCCTGAGGATCCGCGTCTGTGGTGGAGAGGTTTCAGGCCGTGGGCCTACTGCTGGAACCGTAACGGAACATCCTTCTACAGGGGAACATGGACGAGAGGAAGGGGCCTTCGACAAAGACTTTTTGTTCTTTACTTCATTTGATTGCATTCATTCTATCTACCTTTGGTGATTAAGTGTGAAATACATACAGTCTATCCCTCAATCAGATGGGCCCCCCCCCCTTCTTAACTGGGTTCTGCTCAAAGTTCCTTCTTGTAAAATATTGGACTTTTTCCTCGCCACCTTGGATTGAACGTTGAAGAAAAACCTTGAGACGGTAATAAATGTAAATGAATAGAAATGAAATATAAATATATCACTATAAATTAAATATAAATGGAAAAAAAGGGAATTGAATTGTATTGTACATCATTTTATGGGAGAACATGGAGGATAGCCGCTTTGGTTGGACCCAGGACTCTTAGATTTATCAGTCTTGTTGAAGAGTGAAGCACATGTGCGCAGGGCTTTCCTTCAAAGATCTCTTTGTCTTGTTGAGCAGTCCTGCTGTTGCACGGGGCCAGAGCTGGACATGAAGGGCATGCTATTCATAAAACACACTTAAATGGGCTGTCACTCACGCTTTTATTTTACAGTTAAAGAGATTAGGGGCTAAAAGGTCTTCACATTCACAAAGACACCGTGGATAAAATCAATTTACTCTGGCTAGAACTTTCTTAATGTTGTGAGCTCACTCATAAATCAGACAATAACAATGTCTCTTTCTCTCTCTCTCTCTTTTTCCATCTCTACTCTCTCTCTCTCACTCCATCTCACTCTCCCACCCCCGTTTTATCCATCTATCTCCCCCTCCATCCTCTGACAAGCTGTGCAAAACAAGACTGTCATCGTCCTGAAGCATCTTTCAATAGCCCTGCCAGTCTCTCAACGGAGGATCCAAGGGTAATGTCTGTTATTCTTTCTCCTCCCTCCCTCCCTCCCTCTCTTTTGTGCGGAGAGCGCCGATCGTGGGCATCGTGGCCGTGCCGTGACGCGCCGCGCAGAATACCTAAACAGCTGTTGTCCCCCCCTCTGGAGTGATCGATCAAGCGCGCCTGTCTCGCTATCAAGCAGGAAGAGCCGACTGCCTGCAACACGCATCTCATATCTGCGGCGCAGGAAACGGCGATAGAGACAGCTACGCGGGTCGGCAGGACGCCCGAAGACACCTTAAAAAATGAGTTGCGGTGCTTCATTAATCTTCATTCATCTTCATTTTAATAGCTTTATACTGACTTTGCTTAGGCTGTGAGGCGGAGGTAAGGGCATGCGTGTAAGCGAGTTTTATGCTCCCTCAGAATGGAAGTCTTTCCAGACATGGCCTGTCTCTGGAACCGATCTGGCCCACATATGGCACACATGTGGCCCGGATCCGGCAAAGGCCACTTCAGGCCACCTGCGGCCCACTGAGTTCACTGCATGATTCATCGGTACATTTACATTTATTTGTTCAGCAGGAGCCAAACCATCCGCAGCAGTACACAGATGGTACACTCTTTATACAGAAGAGAAGAGTTAGGGGCAGGATGAGGGCATTTAAGGGGGTATGCTGGGGTTCTTCCCTGCCAACTGCCACACACCTGGGTGCAATTGTCTTTCACCCAACCGACATGTCATCCAATTTCTACCCTGCACTCTGCACACTCTGACACAACTTAGCACCAAGCTATCCACTGGGAGAAGCTAATATGAAAATAAATTAAAGGTGAAGTCCATGATTCTAATCCAATACACTTTTTCTCCAAATTCAGCGAATTGTCAAGACTTGAATGGAAATGGAAAACCAACAGGGCGGCTCGGACCGAGCCATACACTATTCAAGACAATAAACACATTGCTTCAGGAGCACAAAAGGGGGGGGGATAATTTCATTGGCTGTTGAGCTCAAATGTCAGCAACCTTTCCCCAGAATGGTGCACTGGACCTTTAAGTGTGTTGTGTAAATATGTGGTAATGATAATAACTGATGTCTTTAAATGTGGATTGCGTTATTGTGTCCACGTGCTGACACCCCATCACTGATGACCAGTCCCTGGCTGGCTGGCTGGCTGGCTCACTGTCATGACAGGCACATGATGGATGGCCAATGAGGGCCATCTATCAGAGAGGATTCTGTGATGCGGTCGCCATGGGAGCCGGACACAAATGCTGTGCTTTGTGCACGAGGCCCCAGAGAGCCTGTGTACTCTGACTCCTGCTAACCACTGATAACACAGGAGAAAAGAGGCAATTAGCATTGCATGACGGCCACCGCTGGGTCACTCTGTGTGTCTGTCTCTCTCTCTCTGTGTGTGTGTGTGTGTGTGTGTGTGTGTGTGTGTGTGTGTGTGTATGTGTGTGTTCGTGCGTGTGTGTGTGTGTGTGTGAGTGTCTGAGTATGGCTGTGTGACTGTACATGAGTGTGTGTGTGTGTGTGTTCGTCTACGTGTATGTGTGCGTGAGAGTGACAGAGATAGATGGAGGGAGAGAGGATTATTTTAATAGGTCAAGAGATCACTCATTTTCTAGCAACTGACATAAAAACATAAGAGCATAAGATATGAATGTGTGTGTGTGCATGTAAGTTAGTGAGTGGTGTGTGTGTGTGTGTGTGTGTGTGTGTGTGTGTCTGTGTGTGTGTGTGTGTGTGTGTGTGTGTAGAATCATGAGTGTGTGTGTGTGTGTGTGTGTGTGTGTGTGTGTGTGTGTGTGTTGTGTGTGTGTAGCAACTGACATAAAAACATAAGAGCATAAGATATGAATGTGTGTGTGTGCGTGTAAGTTAGTGAGTGGTGTGTGTGTGTGTGTGTGTGTGTGTGTGTGTGTGTGTGTGTCTGTGTGTGTGTGTGTGTGTGTGTGTGTGTAGAATCATGAGTGTGTGTGTGGTGTGTGTGTGTGTGTGTGTGTGTGTGTGTGTGTGTGTGTGTGTGTGTGTGTGTGTGTGTGTGTGTGTGTGGAGAATCATGAGCGTGTGCACAGAGGCCCTTGGGGCTGTAGCCCTGTGAGCTGTCAGGCCAGGATGGATGAGGAGACTGCCCTGCATAGCAACAGTCTCTAGGGAAGCGACGTGACAACATCCCAACACTCCAAAACTAAAACAACACTATACAACACAGCCTAGCCCAACCTCTTCTGTCTCTAAGCACAATTTCTCTCTCTCAGACCCAGGTCCCCCTCATCCCCATACTGTCAAAGCACATTTTGGGAGTCTTGCTCACCTCCGAGACACCTGTCTCCGCTAAACGAAAGAAAGAAAGCCTTTTAGCACAACAATCACTGCTCATTCAGCGGCCACATAATGGAACAGGGATCTGTCCTGTTGCCCAGTCGTGTCCTTTTGATGGTCGGACAAGACCACAGGGACACCCCGACAATACCTCACGACATGTTTGCCATGCCCACCCTCCACA
>NC_045170.1:21031033-21038533 GCF_900700415.2 Clupea harengus | reverse complement strand
CCTAGTTTTTATAGATAGAATACATTTTGTGCGACCAAATAGTGCGACCATTTGTGCGACCAGTAGTTTATGATGAGGCAATGCCATCATGCATTTTGTCCACATACAACTACAAAAGCCTTAATATTCTAGCCATCTTCTTGTCTAACATTCTTATCTTCAACACTTGAATATGCCATACTGTCCAACCATATAAAAATGTTACCTACACCAATCTTAATGTGCTATTAAACACATACATACACACACACACACACACACACACACACACACACACACACACACACACACACACACACACACACACAGAGAGAGAGAGACAGACACTGACACACACACACAGGCGGTTCCTCTAGAGCAGGTGAAGAGAGCGTGGCGAGTGACAGGTGTTGTGGGGGCCGTGAAGGGAGTGTGGTGTGAGTTTGGGGTGAGGAGCTTCCCCGTGAATCACCGGCTCGGTGGAGTGAAATCCCTGCAAGGTGTTGTTATTGTTGTTGTTGTTGTTGTTGTTGCTGTTCATCGGTAGCAGCAGCAGTCTCCTGTGGGCTCAGGCCCTTTAGTGAGAGAGTGTCTAAAGAGGTGTGCTTAGTCCACCGCAGCGAAGAGCACAAACTAGCTGTTCCACGAACAGTTTTATCAGAACGTTCCAAAGCTCAGACTCATTCTCATGTTCTCCTTCCTGTTCTCAAAGAGTGGCTAACGAGACACTCAGCACAGAGCACAACGCAGAGCAATACACACCAAAGCCCCGTCTGGGTAAATAGCGGCTGTTCCATGCAGAGTTCTGTCAGAAAGCTAAACAGAACTCAGCCTTGATCTCAAGTTCTCCTTCTCAAAGAGCCCCCCTCTGCTCAAGATTAGTATCAGATGGTCCATGCACAGATCCGTCAGAATGCTTCTTAACTCAGCCTCGTTTTCAAGCGCTCATTGTTATACTCATTCCCTTTTACTCATGCTGGAAAGATAAGACATGTAAGCTTTTCCCTAGGTTTATCCAAACACTTAAAAGCTCTTCCTCCTTCTCAAAAAGTCCCTTCTGTTCAGGGTAAATATGAGATGGCCTGAGCATAGTTTCATAACAGCGCTTAAAAGCTCAGCCTTGTTCTGAAGTGTTACAGGATCAATTTTGTTTTTAAATAGTAATTCTAGTTAAATACAGTGATGGAACCGCATATTGATGTTTTCCTGTTGCTGGTGGTTGTATACATAGTAATTATTGTGTGGGGGATCTCATACGGGGGACTGATGGAACTGGATATTGCCCTTTTCCTGTTGTAAAAGACATGAACTATATTTTGTATCATCTGACTCTGTAACCTATACCCATGGATATGTACTCTAAACTGACCCATTAGTAACTGCCCCCCCCAGACAGCCTCCTTCCTGCTTTCAACCCCCCTTCACCCTTTATGATTTGTCCTCAGTTCTCACCCCCTCCCCCCTCAGAGGATCCCACTCCACTGTCTCCCCTTCCTGCCATTACCTATAGGGTGTGGTCGTACCTTTCTTCAGCAGCCTCAGACAACACCTTTAAAGCTCATTTGAGTGACCGTCCTCGAAAACCAAACCCAACAGAGGTGTTGTGGTTGATTTAGCTACAGACGTTCTAACACCTATCTCCACGGGTCTTGTGTGTGCTTGCTGGTGTGCTTGCTCTCTCACTAAATAAAATCCTACTGTCCTTGGCATTAACTGGCAAAGACTTAACCTCAACTTGTTTATTCTCATTGCCCTTGCTTTGCTTGAGAAGCTTCTGCTGCTCGTCTAGTTTCCCCTTCTTGCTAGTTACCGTCTGTCTCCTCTCCAGCGATGTAGCCTTACCCCATGCTCTGGGTTAACCCTGCTCTTCCACTCGCTACCTGCCTAATGATATTCTTATGCTGTAATGCGCCTTGTGGATGTTGAACTATTTCCGTGGATTCCACTTCTTCCCTGTTTTAACCATTGGAGCAGTGTTCTTGACTGCTAGATCCTTAAACTGTGACAAAGTCCTCTCCAGGCTGATCTTAGCACATTTGAACTCTACCAAGCTGGTGTATGATAACTCCAATATCCCTTTTCCATACAAAGTTACAAAACACACTATAGAGAATAAGCGACAATGCTAAGGTGTATCATGTACAGATTCATGGGGACCAACCCCTTGACCAGTCTTGAAGGCAACCTTTGAGTTTGGTTTTGTGATTTCAGGGCCTGCAGTAAGTTTGCATCTAGTCATCTGGCAGATGGTCTAATACAAAGAGATTTTTTTAGTAGCATCCATTGGGAGCCCATGAGCCCATGTTAGCACCTTGCTCATCTCTAGCACACCTCTAAAAAAAGACTATAAGCATGTAAGGCTATGCTGAAGCTACATCTGCTGGACAGGTCTAAGGTCCAATGAGGTGAGTATATTCAGTGTAGTTCCTGGGTGACTGGGCGGCAGCTAGACAGGTAAACCCACCTGGCAAAGCCGACACCTCTGCTGACCCCGTTGGCGTCTCGGAGGATGCGCGTGGAGATGACGTGGCCGAAGGGCTTGAGCATGTTCTCCAGCTCCTGTTCATCCATGGACACTGGCAGGTTGGAGATGTACAGGTTGGTGGGGTCCTGCTCCTGTTGCTGTAGTGAGGGATAGAGTGAGAGAGAGAGAGAGAGAGAGAAAAAAAAGATAGAGAGATGTTTAACACTCATTTATTGAACCAGGATAAAACATTTATATTACTGCACCCTTCAAAAGAAATTATACATGAGAGCATTCATTATAGACCTATACGATCCACAAGGAGAGAGAGGGTGAGAGAGAGAAAAAGAAGAAGAAAAAGAAGAAGAAGAAGAAAAGGGAGAGGCAGAAGGAGGGACGGAAGGAGGGAGAAGCATAAAAAGAGAAGAAGAAAGAGGAGGACACAGAAAGAGGGAAAGACGGGGAGAAGATGAACAAATAGAGGACCGAAGGAGAGGAACACAGGGACTCTACAACAATCACAAACAACTTCTAAGATAATACACTGCAAAGTCAAAGACAGACGTGTTTTGACTCCAATTATATGCATGAGGAAGCCTGAAACTCACTTTTAGCCATCTGTTAGCTCAGCTAATTCATCTTATCCACTTCCCATCAAGGCCCTGCTCAGCAAAATGCCAATCCGTATAAACAACAAAAATGGATGCGGTCTGTAGTCACTCAACTTTGAAAAGGTCCTCTTGAAAGTTATACAGCCAGTCGGTTAAGTTTCCCTATGGTTCTATTTGGCACCAACAGGCAAGCCAAAATGGAGTACTAAATCAAATCATATTTTCAACAGGGGAGAATTTTGGCGGATTTAGTGCTTAGCGATACTCGATTTGAATGCCCACTTGGGCAACAGCTTTCTGTGAGTGGAAAGTAAGAATTCAATCTTTTATAGAGAACTGGGATGATTAAGCCTGTACATGTTTGAACTACACACACACACACACACACACACACACACAAACACGCACGCGCACGCGCACGCACACACACACACACACACACACACACACACACACACACACACACACACACACACACACACCCACCCACCATTATGGACCCTCAGAATACATTTGTGCGTCTGCCTGTTGTACCACCTACAGTATGACCATCTGTACACTTAGAACTGTATGGTCCTCTTTTGTGAAGTCATGATTGCTCTGTTTGAATCCGCTCCATCTCTCGGTTGCATAGGACACCTTCATGTGTGAGCCACTAAAACTATAGTAGAGCCCCTTGTTATACTGTTTTATTATACGGCTCCTCAGAATGTTGGAAAAGTCCCTTTGATTTGAATGGGCTACCCAAACACCCAAGTCTGACATTTATGCTGACTTTATATAGAAAACTGCATTAAATGAATGACCGCTGCCGGGGTTTTGTGCTTATAAATCACATCTTTCATATCATTCCACAAGTAGTCCGGTCATTTATTCAATTCATAGTCATTTGTAATGGGTTGCTACGCAACACCTGACACTTTAAAGTTCTATTCACATGAATAACTTTTTTCAAGTCATGAAACGGCAACAAAATCATTAAAAAGAGTTATTTTGGAGGAATGTATTTTATCGTT
Source organism: Clupea harengus (assembly GCF_900700415.2). Taxonomy (NCBI): domain Eukaryota; kingdom Metazoa; phylum Chordata; class Actinopteri; order Clupeiformes; family Clupeidae; genus Clupea; species Clupea harengus. The sequence continues at coordinate 21,034,463 of NC_045170.1, read as the reverse complement.
TTGGTAAGTAACCAAATAGTAAGTAGGCTAATGTATAGTCTGCCAGTCAGTATCGGAAAACAAATCCCTTCAGTACGAAACAAGACCTCTCCGCCGACCGTCTGGTTCCTGTTAGGATTTATTTCCCTATACTGACCGGCAGGTTATACATTATCTCTTACACAACACCTGTTACTATGCTATAACACACTAATTATCACTGTGCAACAGCCCACTGACACATTGCATAACGTGTAGTATGTAAGAGAGAGAAGGGGGTGCTATGTAGTATGTAGTATTTACTAGTACTCATCATTTCTCATTATGTTACGCTGGGATAAATTATACAAAATAGTGAAGTTACAGTGTTTCAAGGAGTCTGTAAAATAAAGTGTGACCCGTGAATTTTTCATAAGGATGTGCTTTGTCAGCCTGAGCCTAATCCTTTCCCTGGCTGGTGTAAGGCACTTTCACTGTCACTGAAGACAAACGCACACACCTGAGAGATCCGTCTGGGAGAACAGTGACCTCCGAGTGGGCTGAGAGAAAAAGCTAAAGCCCAGGCTGGAGCTGCTGGAGCTGCTGGAGCTGAGGGGGAGGACGAGCTCAAAGTCACCCCGACTCCAGTTCACCGCGGCCAGCCTGACGCCTCCACCAACCCCCCCTGGCTACCAGACGAGAGCTGCCCTGCCTTGTTTGAGTTCCGTGAAAAAGCCCAATAAGACATTGATTGTACCACAGAAAAAAAAAGCAAACAGAAACGAAAACGAAAAACAACAACAACAACAACAGCAGCAACAGCAGCAAAACAGGATTGCCTGTGTCTGACCACCGTGCACTCAGATGTTTTGGCTTGAAGCTAAATTGGAAGCGCCTCACATTCGGAGGGGCAGTTCATTGACCCTCCCTCTCACAGCTCTCTGTGTCTGCTTAATCAGGTGGACTGAGGACAGGCTTTGGTAAAGGTGTGTGGGTGTGCTTAGTGTAGTCTTCGTGTGTGTGTGTGTGTGTGTGTCTGTGGGTGTGCTTAGTGTAGTCTTTGTATGTGTGTGTGTGTGTGTCTGTATCTGTGTGTGCATGTGTGTATTTCTGTGTAAATGTGCATTTATGTGTGTGTGTGTGTGTGTGTGTGTGTGTGTGTGTGTGTGTGTGTGTGTGTGTGCATGAGAAAGAGAGCGCTTTAGATGGAAATGGTAATCCATGGGGCTCCTAGAACAGGTGTGTGTGTGTGGAGAACAGTAGGTGATGGATCAATGGCTCTCCACTCTCTTAACTCTCCTCCAGGCTACGCTGGTCTGAGTCTCTTGATTCCTCTCACTCACACAGACATAGAGGTAAATGCAGGCAATCACACACACACACACACACACACACACACACACACACACACACACACACACACACATCCACAAGCGTGCACGCACGACACACACACTCAAATCTGTATTCACACGAACACACACACACACACACACAAACACACAACTACACACGCACGCACGGCACACACAATCAAATCTGCATTCACACACACACACACACACACACACACACACACACACACACACACACACACACGTGTGTGTGTGTGTGTGTGTGTGTGTGTGGCAGGGTTCCAGGTGATCCCTCCATCAGGCCCACTCATCCATCACATCTCATCACATCCTCTGTGCTGCCAAGGAGTCTGGCACACACACACACACACACACACACACACACACACACACACACACACACACACACACACACACACACCAGCCCACACACACACACCCAACACCGCGCTCAATATGATTCAAGCCATGGCCACTTCCTCTGTGAGAAGCTGACTATAGCCTCAAGGACTCCACACACACACACACACACACAAACACAAACAGTAACACACACACACACACACACAAACAGTAACACACACACACACACACATCCACAAACACACACACTGAACTCCTGCCAGTTTACCACAGGCTTGTTCTGTTGTGCTAGCCATTTTGTTCGCTGACCCCTTCGGCAACTCCGCGGTGCATCCAATGCTGCTATTGTCAAACACAAACACACTGTCTTGGTGGGAAAGCTAAGAGCACTATCCCTGTGTACCAGAGCCGCCTCACACTGAGCCCCTCCAGTAGGGTCCGGGCCTGCCAGCCTGCAGGCGCGCCGCTGAGAGGGGGATCTCCCACAATCCTGTCCTCTGTCAGGGACTAAAAAGAAAATATGTCTCCGCTCTGGAGCTGGCTGAAGTGAGCGCGCTCACACAGGAAAAGCCTCTATTCGTATATCGCTACAGGGGGACTTATCACAACATATGCTTCAACTGACAGAGTACAACTTCGGTGTGTTTTGCTAAGAGAGTAAATGACATCTAGAACTACAACTACAACTGGAACTGGTCTTTCACTCTATGAAGAGTGTGTTCTTGCAGTTGGAACTGTTTATGTCTTCAGGACCATTGACTTGGTAGCTAGATAACTAATAGCATATTTGCATAGCTGCTAAACGTAACATAGCTGCTAATTATTTGGACAGTTAGTGACAAATGCAGTTCGATTTTTAGAAGAAGTTATAGTTAAACACATTTGAGCTTAAAACCCAGTTGTCCTTTGAAGATTGATTGTTTCTTGAAGACTGATGATCCAATGTGCATATTTTCCTGTTTGTTTTTATTTTTTATAAAATAGGAAGACAGTAAGTTATTGTCCGTGTCTAGCTCTGACTGTCATGTCTAGCATATACAGCTCTGTACTCCAGTGTCACGATCGATTGTGTTGTTGACTGTACAATGACACTTGTAATGAATTCCATGTGAGAGCTGAAATTGTGTTAAGATGGTGACGGGGAAGTCTGGGCAAAGTCAACAGAGAGAGAGAGAGAGAGAGAGAGAGAGAGAGAGAGAGAGAGAGGTAGAGAGATGGAGAAAGGGAGAGAGGAAGAAAGAGAGAGAGGGAGAAAGACAGAGATAGAGTGAGAAAGGAGGGGGTGGATTTAGGTAGAACTAGTATTCACACCTTTACATCACTGCACCCTACAGAGAGACATCGAGAGTGTGTGTGAGTGTGTGTGTGTGTGTGTGTGTGTGTGTGTGTGTTTGTGTGTGTGTGAGAGCGTGTGTGAGTGTGAGTGCTCTATGTCTTGGGGGTGAAAAAGGGAGGAGAAGGGATGGATATTCATCCACTCAGCACCTTTCAGTCTGTCAATGCAGCATGGAACATCACTTTCTTCCCCTCTCTCTCCCTTATTTCTTCCTCTCTCTCCCTTCTTTCTTCCCCCTCTCTCCCTTCCCTCCATCCCAGTTTTTTTTCCTTTTGCCCCTTGCCCCTCTCCACCTCTCTCTCTTACAGCTGTCTCTCTCTCTCTTTCTCTCTCTCTGTTCTCTCTCTGTATTTTACTCTCAATCACACACTCACTGTCTCTCTCTCTCTCTTTCCCCCCTCCCTCTCAATCTCTGTCT
>NC_045170.1:21023533-21028533 GCF_900700415.2 Clupea harengus | reverse complement strand
CCAGAGAGACAGAGAGAGAGAGAGAGAAAGAGAGAGGGGGAGAGGGAGGGAGAGGGGGAGAGGGAGAGAGAGAAATGAAAGATAGAAAACAAGATGGAAGCTAGAAAATAGAAAGAGAGAGACCGAGAGGCAGAGAGTTGAGAGAGAAACAATGAAGATAGAAATAACGATAGAAGATCGAGAGAAATGGATAAGGAAAGAGAGAGAGATAAGAACAAAAGAAAGAAGAAGAGAAAGAATGAATGAAAGAAAGAGATCAAGGCTGACACCAACCGATTGAATGCAAGAGAGAGAGAAAGAGAGAGATAGAAAGAGAGAGAGAGGGCGTGAGACGACGGCATTCCTAACACTTGAAGCGAGGGCATCTTGTGCGAGGCGTCTCACATGCTGTGCGTGCAGCCCAAGGTCTTTTATGCGTATCAGTGCGATGCCGGAGGGCAGGAAGGGTGCATTAATTGAAATGATAAAGGCCAGGCGGCGCAGGCGGCACGGGCGGGCGTCGCTCTCTGAAGCCCTCTATCAGACGCAGACAGCGGGCTCTCAGAGACCAGCGCGCCACAGGAAGGCCTGGGCCGAGGATTAGACCAGACTTCACACTGTAATTGGCTCTACAGGGTGCTCCTGCTCTCTCTAGTTTCCAGTTCGGTATGTGGCACTGTAAGTGTGTGTGTGTGTGTGAGAGAGTCTGTGGTCCATGTGTGTGTGTGTGTGTGTGTGTGTATGTGTGTGTGTGTGTGTGTGTGAGAGTGCACGTTTGTTTGTGAATGTGAGAACCTGTGGTCCATGTGTGTGTGTGTGTGTGTGTGTGTGTGTGTGTGTGTGTGTGTGTTCTCCAGACACACGTGCACAGACTAATGCTGTGTGTGTGTACGTGCCTGTGTGTGTTTGGGAGTCTTAAGGGACGCTACGCTGTTAAGGAAGCAATCCATTTGTTTGGCTCGGTCACTAGAGGTGCCCCCCAGTCCAGCTTTAGCATCGCAATTAAACTCAAAGACAATAGCCTCGCTCTCCTGGTGGGCATGAGAGGACCTCGGGGGGGCACTAAGACCTGCGCTGAACACTTTCTGAGCTCATATCACAAGTCTGGGGGGGCTTGTTAAGTGCAGGCCTCTTCCCAACTATTCCCATTTAAACAGCACATCAAGGCTACACTCCTGTGAGAGCTCCATTAGATGGCCTCTATACCTGCATTATAACTAGCTGACCGGTGTGGGGGGGGGAGGTTATGGGGGGGGAAGAATGCTGAGGAAGAGGAGAGAGAAAAAGAGAGAGAGTGAGATGAAGGGATAGAGAGAGAAAGAGGTAAAAAGATTAAACCAGTGGGACACGCAGCCCTATAGACGAAGGGGGATGAGAGAGGAGAAGGAAAAAATGGAGCAGAACAAATTAGTTACAAAAGGAACCGAAAGAAAGAGGGAATACAGGAAAAGAACAGAAAAAGATAGGGTGAGGAGGGGGGGGGGGGGGCAGCTTACAGGGACCACGGCATCCTGCACTTCAAACGAGGGACGGGGTTTCATTTGTCAGGAGCAGGAGCAAGCGGCGGCGGGGACAAAAAAGGGGGCTGAGGTACAAAGGGCTGTCAGTCAGAGCAAACGCTTTGATGAGCCCCTCTCTGTCCTGACACCGTCAACCTCACCACACACACACACACACACACACACACACACACACACACACACACACACACACACACACACACACACACACGTCACACACATCACACACACACCACCACCCCACCAGAGAACAAGGATTAACCCAGACAGACTCTCGGGGCACGGCGGGTGAGTGAATGGCCCTGTTGTGGGCACACCTCTGGCCAGACACTTGACAGGTTTGCATGGGAAAGATGAGTAGAGAGGTAGAAGGATGGAAAGAGGAGTGGAGAGGAGAGAAGAGGAGAGGAGAAGAGAGGGGATGAGGGGAGCTGAGAGGAGAAGATAAGGAAGGAGATGGGAGGAGAGGAGAGGAGAGGAGAGGAGGGGAATAAGTGAAGAGAAGGATATGTCAGTAGAGGAAAGGAGAGGAGAGGAGAGGAGAGGAGAGGAGGGGAGAGGGGAGGAGAGGAGGGGAGAGGGGAGGATGGGGGTATGTCAGGAGAGGAGAGGGGAGGAGGGGGATATGTCAGGAGAGGAGAGGGGATAAGTGAGGAGGGGATGCCTGTGTGCAGTGAGGGTGTAGAGCTACGACTGCAGTGAATATGATGCCAAGATGATGGCCAATGTGGAGGGGGAAGAATACAGTACTTCTAAAGGTTTGTGGAGGGGGCAGGAAATACAGGAGTACCAAACAAGACATCCACAGAAGAGCACACACACTAACCACACACACACTCTCTCTCACAGCCAGTGGTGTGTGTGGCCCTGGTGTGTCGCACCAGGGGGCCAGGAAATCCTTTCTAGGAAACAGCCGGGGCCCCCTCCAGGCCTCTGGGCTATGATGAGGACCTGGAACGGGGCTCTCCTCCTCCAACTGCACCTAATCTCTCCAGCAACACCCAGAGCAGACAAGCCCTTCAGCCTAACAGTGCTGTGACTGTAATAGCATAGTTATTACAGCATAGTAATCCAGCTATAAACATGTTATAAACACATGGTTGGGCTGTTCATTTATGATGTGCAGTGCTTTTGTAGTTCATTGGAAACTGTCAATGATCTGTTTATCTTTTATTATTTTTATTTTTCAATATGTACAAGCTAATGAAATAAAGATGAATGGTCCCGGAGACACGGATGTGCTTTGAAAGAAAAAAAAAGAAAACATTTGGGAGAGAGACAAAAGCAGTCTCTCTGAAGTCCCCAGATATAGTGAGCTCATACTTAATCAAAGTGGGACTTCATACATCACACCATTCAGAGCTAGTACACTTCCCAAAGGCCTACTAGCAACGACAATGAGACACCCCCCGCCCCATCCAAATACCCCCCCCCCTGTAGAGACAACAGAAATAATTAGATTCAGAATGCCAAAGCTGATATTTATGGTTTTAGAAGACTAAGAGCACACTGGAGAGGGTGAGACAGTTTTCCCTCCCTGTGCTTTCCCACAAAACAGCAGAGGTGCAATTAGAAGTATTTGAGCCCTAATGGTCCTCCGTGGTCCTCCGACGAATACCACACACGCACATCGCAGAAGCACAAAAGCTGCCGATTTATTATTTAGCATTGCTGGGATGGTTGAGGCTTTTGGGATTGTTTTTTTTTTTTTAGTTTGGAGAGCCGCGCCTAGGAACTAGAGGCCGAATGGCGAGGTTGGCCTGTTTCTGCCTGGCATTGTGATATGAACTGGGCACGATGCAAGAGAGGCTGGCAGAGGAACAAGATAGCACTGGCAGAGTGTGTGTGTGTGTGTGTGTGTGGGTGTGTGGGTGTGTGCGTGTGTGCGTGTGTGTGTGTGTGTGTGTGAGTGCGTGTGTGTGTGTGTGTACAGACCACCCTACACCCAGACCATCGTGTCTTGGAAACAGACATAAACATGCACCCAGACACACACAAACTCATACACACACATGCATATTTTATGGCCCTGCATTGAATGATTAAGCTGTAATGGGGCTCTGGTGGAAACGAGGGGGTTGCGCAACCCTGCCGTCTGCGAGGAGGTTTTTTCTTTTTGCGAGCAGGAAATCATGAAGCCGTCTGCACACCCACTGCGCTCAGCTCCCACTAAACGCTCTCTCTGGCCCTCCAGTTTCCGTTCACTTTTTTCTTTTTGTTTTGTTTTCCTTTTTGACCTCAAACTTTCCAATACACAACACTGCTAACCCAAACCCAAACATACTTTCCCCTCCTTCCAACATTTCACCCCCCCCACTTGTTTTCTGTTCTTTTCGTTTGATCTCATCTCTGATTCTTTATTTCTCTACCAATCTCCTTTTCACCTCTTCTCTATCCTTCTCTATCTCTCTACTGATCTCCCTCTCTATCTCCCCTCCTCTCACTTCCTCTCTCCCTCTCTCTCTTGTCCTCTCACCCTCTCTTCCTCTCTCTGAAGTCTCTCTCTATTTTCTCCCCTTCTCTCTCATCCTCTCAATCTCTCCTTCCATCTCACTCTGTTTTCCCTCAAACTAATCTATCTCTTCTCCGGATGTGTGCGTGAGGGTTGTGAACTTCTCCAAGGAGTGACAGCGGGCTTCACACGTCCGGATCCCTCCCCGCGTGCCTCATCCATTTTGATGAAGGGTTAATGTGAATTTAAATGGGTCGGTGTGCGCCGCGCCCTCTTCATCACGCCTCCTGATTTGATTTGGCCGCCTCCCTCCGCCAGCTAATATTCCACAGATTAAAATTTCATGTGGAGCTCATACCCTGAAAAACATCCATTATTAACACGGGCTGGTCTGCCCCCGCTCCTTGACCCCATGCCTTTAAGCACAAGTACACAACCAAACACACACACACACACACACACACACACAGACACACACACACACACACACGTGCAATCTTGTTCTAGTAAAGAAAAGAATCTCTCTTCCACTCTGAATCGTATACTCTCTCTTGTTCATGTATTGGGAGCGTATCAACAGAGGGACGTGCTCTGGCCCTGAGCCATCCTCAGCGTTGAGTCTGGTTCCTTTCTTTATTATCCCAGTCATTGTGAACTCCCCACGTCGCACCCAAAGACACACTTTAATTGGACTTCAGCACGTCTGATCCCCTGGTAGCCTTGTGCTCACACACATCCTGGGGTGGAAGCAAGTTAAGGGGGCAAAATAACTATACACACACACACACACTTTTTTTTCTGCTTGTCAAACCACGAGCGCATCACGATGTCCTCCCCTGCAGAGTCTGGTGTGCTTGTCACCCTCTCTCCTTGTCTCTGTGAGATGGTATGACTCGATTTGAGGTGCTTTCCTGTGGAGTTGGGATCGGAGGGTTTGTGTGTGTGTGTGTGTGTGTGTGGGGGGGGGTGATATGCGTGAGCTGCTTTACTTGTGTAATTGGCGCAAGCGGTGGCGGCTTGATGCATCATTCATGGAGTCACGGGGCAGA
>NC_045170.1:21001033-21018533 GCF_900700415.2 Clupea harengus | reverse complement strand
AGAACTACATTTTTAGACCTTCTGTGTGTACGTTCGCGGTGAACTCAAAGCAAATAAAAAAACAGTGTGAAAAAAAAAGGTTGCGAACGTTTGCCTTTGTTGACTATTTTGAACACACCTCTGCACCAGACCCAGCTGGCTGTGGGATTCAGATGCCTCCTGGGGTGGATATCATTTCCTATATTTGTCAATCCTCCCTTCCTTCCTTCCTTCCTTCCTTCTGTTCTGGAGGACTGAAGAACGAGGACAGAGGGCACATGCAAATTACGTTATGGGATGCACCTTTGGTGCGGCGGAGGGTTAACATTTCAAAGAGAGATCAGGGTTATACCACTGAGCACCATCAGTGAAATCACACCATCGCACACACACTCACTCACTCACTCACTCTCTCTTTCTCTCTCTCGCTCGCTTCCCACCCCCACATTCATTTGCACAAATCCTTTTGGAGGCAGAGACTGCTTGTGTGTTTTGGTAAATATCAGAAAATTGCCTCCCTAACAGCACTGCACAGTCATATTGCATAAGGCGTGCTATTAATGTCGACTCGTATGCATCCACTGCTTTTGGTCACCTGTGCTATTTCGTTGAAAGGGCCAGCATGTCAACCGCTCAGCGAGCAGGCATTTGTTGGAAAGGGAGCCGACCAATTAATTACGTGAGCGTGGATTAATGCACTCTTAGTTTGAGTGTGCGGGCTCTATTAATGGGCTTTGCTGTTTGAAGGCAGCACTTGAAAAAAACATGCAATGCCCTCCCTTTCATTTGTGCAGATCCAGAGGAGAGGAGAGGAGCCTGGGGAGACAGCATGCTGCGCTAAAGACAGGGGGATGAGTGGGAATGAAAATGAGACCTATTTGATCTAATGGGACACGCACATGCATGTTGATGTTGATGCATTAGATTGGATTTATGATGCTTTATTGAATCTGTTGGAGATTACACCAAACATTAAGTGGAGAGCTATGAATAATCATGTGGAGATAATGAACGGCATCAAGACAGCAGAAGTTATGCCGTGTGATGCTTGTGTTGGCACCAGAGCAGGGATGGGCAGGAGAGGGAGCGTCTCTGGGTGGCACTGGCACACTCTGGCGCTGATATGTCCTGATCTGACACAGTTCTGGCCTTCACTTTACACACAGAGCTGCAATCTAAGTGTCAAATGTCCTGGAGAAGTGTCGAAAACAACTAGCTAAAAAAACCAACTACCTGACACAAAGTTACTAGATTGCCCATGAGGCAACAATAACAATGCCATTCCATGTGTCTGACCTGTTGTATCTATAAATAAAAAAAAGCAGTAAAGCCCAAAATCGGAGGAAGGTTCTAGAATTCTGTATAATGATCCAGACCGATGAAGTAGCAGTGTCTCATTAAGCCGTGTGTTCTTGACCTCATTGCCTGCTGACATTCTTCTGATGGGCCCTGGCATCCTTCCACGGGCACCGGGTCACAGCAGCCCACCAGGGGCCTAACTAGCTCTGATGGTGTGGCTGGCGCCAGGTATACTGCACCACAGCAGCAGCGACAGCATGGGTCACGGGTGATTGGCAAGGGCAACTCGAGTCGCTTAGCAACCCCCATGCCAAAGCCAGGTGGCACCACACTTCACATAGTGACAAGAACAAGACGTTTTTTGTCCGTAGCCACTGTGGCGGTGTGCAACAGTTAAACTCACACCAGATAAAGATGAAGGGCGGTGGTGACGAGGCGGCGAGACGGACGGTGATGGCCTGCGTTGCCATGCCGATGCGTGGTGACTGTGACGATGGTTTGTTGTTGTTGTTGTGTTGTTGTTGTCATCAGGTTGTGTCTCATGTAACTGCCTGCTGGCTTCCCAAGCGCTCTCTCTTTCTCTCTCTCTCTCTCTCTCTGTCTCTCTCTCTCTGTCTCTCTCTCTCTGTCTCTCTCTCTCCCTCCTTCTCTCTCTTTCTCTCTCTGTGAGGACCGGACAGCCTGCAATCCCACGTCCCTGTGCTGCTCTAATTAGAGTAATTGGAGTCAGATGATGGTGGCTTAATTGGAAAGGAGTGCAGACGGGGCTATGGGGCTTTTCCACGCGGGAATATCAGCTGGCAGAGGAGCCAGCATGGGATAGACAGCAGATGAGAAGAGAGAGAGAGAGAGAGAGAGAGAGATGAGAGAGAGAGAGAGAGATGAGAGATAAGATCGAGAGATAGATAGAGACAGAGAAAGGGAGGGGGAGAGGAAGAGAGGGTGAAAGACAGAGAGAAAAAGTGAAGGGGTATACAGATGGAAAAGACAAGATTGAAGGATTCAATAGAGCTGGGGTCCAAAGTAGAGGCCTAAAATGGCCAGATCAGAGGCAGGTCCGTTTCAAGAGTACCATATAGATCAAACGTCCTTCATTTCAACAAGAACCTGAGTCACGCTTAAACACACATTTGAAGAAAGAAAATTCTCCTTGAACGTGAAAAAAAGATACTAGATAAATAAAAATTACTTCTTTTCATTGTCACTGACAGGACAAAAGCCACAATGAGCCTTTGCTCACTGTCACCATGAAAGACGGCAAGGAAACGCATCAAACCGCAGATATATACATTCCATTCACTTCCTTTCCATTGAAATCAACCCCCAATACATGTGAATGAGATGAATAGGACGAGGAGATTGGAGGGCGAGGGGAAGCTTAATTGAAAGAAAGTCACCCTTGAAAGAACCTCTGAAGAAACATCACGGCCATCAGATACAAATGTTTGTTTGTGATTTTAGCCTAGCTTAGCAGAGGGGTGACAGATTCGGATGCAGAAAGCTAAATCTCAGTTTTCCCTTTTCCTCTGCAGCACTCCAGGTCAGTCATTAATCAGACTTTCAGCCGTGGCAGGGGAAACAGACCCATGACGCGGGCAGGGCTCGCACCTTCCTCTCCCGCGTGACCCACAGGAGCAGGTGCAGGAACCGGGGTTAACTGGGCAAATCTGATGGCAGCCACAGAACACTACTGAGGGCCTCAGATCTGGCCAACACACAGCTGCAGTGTTGAATGAAAGTGAGTCATGCAACGGCACTAAGGCACCTGACTGCTAACAGACTGTCGCTACGGAGGTGTCCTCCAGACCAGTAGGGTGGGCTGTTGCGTTCATCATCTTCCAAACTTGTGTCTGCCCCCATTGGGTGCAGTCACGGTGGGCCGCCACCACTGGCCCATGCCTTCATCCGGCCATGTGTGTGTGTGTGTGTGTGCATTCAGGTGTGAATGATGTGTTTGCATATTGGTCCCTCCCTGTTGGGAGAACTTCTCTCTCTCTCTCTCTCTCTCTCTCTCTCTCTCTCTCTCTCTCTCTCTACCTCTTTGTTGGGGAATGCAATTACTGTGCCTCCCTAGCCAAAAAAATAAAAAAAGCAGAAAAATGTCATTAAATTCCACAGGCATGTTTTATTTCTCACTTCGTACGGTTTTAATCATCGGCTCTTTCAGTTTTAATTCTCAGGGAAAATGTTTATTTACTAAGACCGAAAAAAAAGGAAAAAAAAGAAAAACCCTAAACTGCTTCAAATCCCACTTCAGTGTTGCAGTGCGCTAGCTTTTTTACGAGCATTCTGCGGATTCAAGGTCGGTCCAAAGGAGAGCTGGCTAATTAGATGTGTGAGGGGGGGGGGGGGAGAGAGAGAGAGAGAGTGCTGCGCTTCCAAATGAGCGTAGCAGATCAGGCTTCCTCTGCATAACCTCTCAACCAATCACGGGGGCTTCTCTCAGAGCAATTAGCCAATGGCGGCGCGTCGTCCCCCTCAGCTCGTGCCTAAGCGAGTGTCTGCTCAGGGGACTTGTGTCTCTATGCTCCATGAATGAATAAGGTCAGGGAGCGCGATGGCCCAGGGAGAGAGAGCGTATCGTTCACACACTCACTGATGATATGCACTGAAATAGAGCTTTCAGCTCGCATGGAGAACACACAGAAATGCTACTGAGTTCCTCTTTAGTTGAGAGAGCACAAAGCTGTATAAACGTACAGGCTCAGGCAGATGCAGAGAGACAGACAGGCGCACACACACACACACACACACACACACGCACACGTCACACACATGTCTAATGTAACTATACTGCTATGAACCTCTACCTTTGATGCATGTAGACTAACGGTTCATGTCAACCCCTCAGTATGTGCTTCCACATATATCTTTACTGCCTGCCTGCATCTCTCTCTCACTCTCTCTCTTTCTATCTCTCTCTCTCTACTGCAGGTCTTCAGACATACAGTATTTGTGTTTGTATACCTCTGCATAAACGTGTAAGTGTATGAGAATGTACTAGTGTATTGTATATGCTTGTGTACATCATTTATATATGTGTGTTTCTTCTAGTATACACGTGTGTGTTTGTGTGTTTATGTGTGTGTGTGTGTGTGTGTGTGTGTGTGTGTGTGTGTGTGCGCACTAGACTGTAAGTGTTAGTGTCTACCTGTATTTGTATTTGTGTATTTGTGTGCATACATGTCCATAAGTGTGAGTGGTTGTCCATCTCTACTGGCACAGGACACAGGCTGGCTGGCTGGCTGGCTGGCTGGGGTATTCTGTCTCAGAGGGAGACAGGCTCTAGTGATACTACAGTGGCCAGTTTGTCTGGGTATGAAGCAAAAGCTTGAGAAAAAAAAGCTGGATATTTGTCAAATGAGGGCTGATTGGTGAATGGTGGAAAATTATGCTCTGTGTGTATGTGTGTGTGTATGTGTGTGTGTGTACATGTGTGTGTGTACATGTGTGTGTTGGGGGGGGGGACAGAGGGTGGTGTGTGCTGGGGTGGTTGTTGACACTCAGTACCACTGAGTACTGTGGGTTGTGTGTGTGTGTATGTGTGTGTGTGTATGTGTGTGTGTGTGTGTGTATGTGTGTGTGAAGGTATTTGTGGAGAGTGTTTGCCAGGTAAGATGCCTCTGGGGGCTAATTAGCTGGGACATGGAGTGGACAGCCGAGATGGAGGAGGGGAGTGTTTGGATGGGCATGAGCGTTTGGAGCCCCTGCCTGGCACTGCCACCTCACGCCACCTGACTTCAGAGGCGCCAGCAGGACACCTGGTGAGGCGCGGGTAGCAGGTGTGCCCGCCACTTGGCACCGCACCACACCGCATCGCTCTGCCCTGGCCACATCTTGGCATGAGTGTACTCTCTGAGTCCTGCTCTCAGGTTTGTGAGAAGCTCCCCAATGCCTGGAAGGAGCCTGTGTGTGTGTGTGTGTGTGTGTGTGTGCGTGTGCGTGGAAGAAGGCTGTTTGGAGCCATGACCTGAGGTCATGCATCGTTGTATGTGTGTGTGTGTGTGTGTGTGTGTGTGTGTGTGTGTGTGTGTGTGTGTGTATGTGTGTGTGTGTGTGTGTGTGTGTGTGTGTAGATAGAGGCTTGGAACCGTGTCGTCAGGTTCACACCAGAGAGCAAGACAAATGATCTGATAAGGAGAAAAACACAGGGAAATGCATGTGTTTGATTTACTAGAAACAATGTGGGGGGGGGAGTGGGAGTGTAAAGGAATGGGGGTGGGGGTCAAGTGTATGTGTGTGTGTGTGTGTGTGTGTGTGTATGTGTGTGCGTGTGTGTGGGGGGGAGGAATTCTCTCTGGAATTTCTTACCATCTGGCAGACAAGCGCTGTGAAAAATATTCCCCTCTCTCACACCATCTATCTTTGCAAAGTAGTTAAACTGAATTTAAATCACACGTGCACACACATGCCTGCACAAAATTATGCATACACACAACACACATGACACACACACACACACATATGCTCACACACAAACTCTCATATGCTTAGACTGAAAATACACTTTCATAGTATCTTTAGTCAACTGCTAGGGGCACGATGGTGCATTACCATTTTAAGACTGGCTGTAGATCTGAGTGACAACAAGGCAACCATACTCCCGCTTGCATATAAATCAGCAGAGAAAAAAAGATATGAAGATAAAAAAATATAAACGAAAGAAAGACAGACAGAAAGAAAAAAAAAAAAGAAAAAAGGGATAAAAATGATATAAACAGCTAGACTGAAGTACATCTCCTGGTATGGAAAGATGCCAAAGAAGAAAGGAGAAATAAGGTTGAGAAGAAGAAGAAGAAGAAGAGGAAGAAGAAACAGAAGCAGAAGAAGAAGAAGAAGAAGAAGAAGGACGAGGAGGAGAAGATGGCGAGGCACAAGGTGTTCGTTAACGGTGCAATCGTTTGCGTTCATGAAAGGCCCCATTTACATTCCTGTAACCCCTCAGCCTTTCATGCCAGCCCTGCTTTCAATATCAAAGTGTCCTGTTCAGGCTCTCTGCAACAACCACAGCACCGCCAGCTCTGTCACTCGCACAGCGCACGGAGAACGAGTGCACGGCGGAGAGAGGGAGAGGGGGAGAAACAGATGGAGAGCAAAAGAGCAAGGGACATGGAGAACGAATGTGACAGAGGGAGGTAAAGAGAAAGCAAAAGATAGATAGATGGATTGAGACAGATAGAGAGAGAGAGAGAGAGAGAGAGAGAGAGAGGGTGAAGAGAGAGAGAGATATGGACAGCGAAGGAGAGAGAAAAATATATTTATAAAGCGAGAAAGGGAACGAGATAGAGTGCAAGATGGGAAAATAAGGCAGAAACAGGCATGGAGAGCGTGAGAAAGAGAGAGAGAGAGAGAGAGAGAAAAAAGAGAACGAGAGACATGGAGAGTCACAGAACATCAATCCTGTTAACTGACACAAAAACCTTCCAGATGCTTTACAGGCAGAGATGTGAACATGGCGTTTTGAGGCGCAGATAATGCATCATTACGGCGAGCTGAAAGAGGCACACGACAATAGGAGGTGTGTGTGTGTGTGTGTGTGTGTGTGTGTGTGTGTGCACGGTGCCAGATAGCAGGGGATTAGTGGGGCCCGTCACAAAGCCTGCTGGGGGATTACGCTCGCCTGCATACACAGGTTGTTTAAAGCATTTCCTTTAAGAGCTTCTCGCTTGTTTAGACAGGTTCGTTTCAGTGTGTGTGTGTGTGTGTATCTGTGCTCATGTTTGTATTTGCCTGTGATTGTGTGTGTGTGTGTGTGTGTGTGCGTGTGCGTGTGCGTGTGTGCGTGTGTGTGTGTGTGCGTGTGTGTGTTAGTGTGTGTGTGTATGTTAGTGTGTGTGTGTGTGTGTGTGTGTGTGTGTGTGCGTGTGCGTGTGTGTGCGTATGTTAGTGTGTGTGTGTATGTTAGTGTGTGTGTGAGTAAGCCCACCTGTGGGGTTCTTTGAGATTGCTCGATAAAGATGAACATATGTTCAGCATCCCTGTGTGTGTGTGAACACTCATTACTTATGGTCCTGATAATACCTTGGCTCTTCCCCCCTTAAGTCAAATATTGACACAGCTGCCGTCTTCCAAATGAATGTGAAGCTGCGCATCATTTATGTATAGATGGCATCAGTTTAAGCAGCAGATAAGACATCGTTACACAGTGGGATGCAACTCTTTCTAGAACCCTTGCTATTGAAGAGCCGCAGATCCGAGGGACAAACCCAATAGGGTCTGGATCCTCTCTTGTGCTCAAGCTAGTGGAGAGGAAGACGAGATGAAGAGGAAGAGGAAGACTAACACAAATCCAACACATCTTCTGACTTATTTTCTTCAGACTGCTGGGATGGTGGTGTGATCTCTGTTTCATTACTGTTTGTATGGGTGGTCCTACTGTCACTGTTTGTCTATCTCCACCGTGATCACGGCGCGGTTAATCAAAGACAAAACATCTAGAAGGGCACTTATAGAGCACAGACCTCCGCCGGTGATCTGCCCCTTGAATCATATCTTCTGGTTCTTCCTTGGGCTGTGCTACTCTCCTCCAGCACGTTTCATGAGAATCGGCCCCGGGAGTTGTTGTGTAACCGTGCTGACAGACAGACAGACAGACAGACAGACAAACAGCACCGGAAACATGGCAGAGGAAACATTAACAACAACAATGACCTCAAGGAGCCAGCACCACAAAGGGAAGGAGGGAGAGAGAAAAAGAGAGAGAGAGAGAGAGAGAGAGAGAGAGAGAGAGAGATAAAGTCACTTCTCTCTAGAGCTTTGGAAGATGGCGCGTGATTGTCGCACGGCCATGACAAAAATCCCTGAGCTGTCACCGTTTGCAGGACTGACAGCCTGATTTCTTTTGAAAGGAAAGAGAGAGCGAGAGAGGGAGAGAGTGCGAGAGCGAGATATAGCGCGAGAGAGAGAGAGAGAGAGAGAGGGAGAAACTGCGATGGCACCACTTTAATGTTCCCTCGTGGCGGCCATGATGACAAGTCAAAGACAGTTGCGTTTTACCCCATGAGTTTTTCATGAGCTCTAAGCTCTTTCCGTTCTGATTGGCTGGCTGGAGGCATGTGGGCTTGAAACAGAAGGGACAGCCCCCCTCTTCCGTGTGGAGGTGGGGTCGGACGGCTCTCATCCTCCTCTTCCGTGTGTAGGTGGGGTCGGACCGCTCTCATTCTCCTCTTCCGTGTGGAGGTGGGGTCGGACGGCTCTCATCCTCCTCTTCCGTGTGTAGGTGGGGTCGGACCGCTCTCATTCTCCCTTTTCGTGTGGAGGTGGGGTCGGACCGCTCTCATTCTCCCCCGCGTCAACACCTCTGTGGGACTCTCTCGCGGTCTCTCACTTTCTGTTTGTCTGACTCTATCTCTCCATCACCCTCACTCTTCCCCTCCATCTCTGCCTCTCTCTCTTTATTTCTTATTGATGCGGACATGTGAGAAATGTGTTTCAGGAGTGAGTGTTAAACCTCAAATCCTCCTTCTGTATCTCTCCCTCCATCTGTCTCACATGCTTGTGTTTCTCCTTCTATCTCACGCTATTGGTGACCTCTCCCACTTTCTTCCTGTGGATTGCATGCACTCCATCCCCCTCTCTCTCTCTCTCTCTCTCTCTCTCTCTCTTCCCCTCCACATCTCCCTCTCACTCACTCACGCCCACTCTCTGTACACTGTAAACTCAACACCCTCCAGGTCATCATGACAATGACCTGCAGGTGGCCATCTAATTCTGCCTGTGTGTGTATATTTGTGTGTGTGTGTGTGTGTGTGGGTAAAGGTGAGCAAAGTCACCCGGTGTGACTTTGGATCAGATCCGGCCCTGTCTCGGCCCTGACCTGGCACCCGTCCACCACCACATTCCAGACTCCAGCTACTATCTGGGCCTGTGACACCAGTTCAGTGTTCCAGCACACCACCACCTTAGTGCTGGCCGTCCCCTGGCCTCAAATCAGATGCTAACTGGCCCCAGCTTCCCTGCGGTTCATGTCTCAGAGCTCCAGCACGGGAGAGACCTGGCTGACCCGAGAACAGCCCCCCGGCACCTCCCGATTTCCAGGAACTCCATGGCACTGGGACAGATCTGGGGAGATTTGCGTCAGAAGAAGGAAAGCGTGTGTGTGTGAGTGTGTGTGTGTGTGTGTGTGTTTGGGGGTGCAGGGGTGGAGAGCTGGAGTAGTGTGCGTGGCGCACCATGAAGGGCTTTTTCTTGGAGCGTTGCAGATGGTATCATCACAGAGGCTATCCAGAAACGCGAGGTGTAAAAAAAGAAGTAGAAGAAGAAGAAGAAGAAGAAGAAATACTCCCTCTCGCTCTTCAAACGCACCCTTCACTCGGCGGGCCCTTTTTGCATAATATGCAGGTACCACGAGCTTTTGATTCCCAGCCCTGGGTGCACACAGACAGACACACAAACACACACACACACACACACACACTGCACTCCGAGTCAAACTGCTGGAAGCATGACAATTTACTCTGCAAACACTCAAACAAGCGGCACAGAAAGTTCTGGAACACGGCCGTAGTGCTGTACTTTTCTGTGTGCGAGACGCAGCTCGGAGGGGAAAGCAGGCCGCGTCGGGCCCCGGGGGAGGCTTAATGGCGCCCTGCGGTCTCTTTAATGGAAGGTGAGGGCTGGTGTACGGCACACAGAACAAGACCACGACGCCGCCTCCCATCAGGAGCTGCTGTTGCTCGAACTAAAGCCTCCAGCTTCTGCATGAAACAATGCTTTTCATGTCAGCTCACGCTCTCTCTCTTTCTCTCTCTCTCTCGCTCTCCTTAGTGTTCTCTTATTCATGTCATCATTCCTCTGTGTCTCTCTAGCTTGTTATCTCTCCTTCTCTTCCTCAGTGTTTCACTCTCTCTCTCTCTCTATTCCTCTCTGTCTGTACTGAACTCTCTTCTTCTCTGTCTCTCAAGGCAAACCTTAAATCAAACTCAATCTTTTTATCATTTTCTATCTCTCTTTTAAGTCTTGAACACCTTACTCTCTCATCTCTCCCCCCCCTCAACAACCGTCATTAGTCTCCTTTACCCCACTCCCTCTATGAGAGAGTGAGAGAGAGAGAGAGCTACAGCAAGTGAAAAAGAGAGTGAGAATGCGGGAGAAGGAGAGGAGGAGAGACAGGAATATTGAGAGAAAGAGAAAGAGAAAGAGAAAATTGCAAGGGAGAGAGAGAGAGGCGGGCACCACCATCACCCCTGCCAGTGCTATTGCCAGTGCTGTTGCCACCGCTGCTGGTGCTGCTGCTGCTGCTGTGGGCACTTTGAGAAAGCGGGGAGTTAATCACCCGCACCTGACTCCCTCTGACTCGTGTGAGTGGCACTCAATGCTCCATTTTCCCACAGCCAGACGACGCCACCATCACCACCATCACCGCCACCACCGCTGAGGCAATTTCAGTCATTTTCCACAGCAGCCATGAAAACATGTCCATTTGGAGCATTAGAGACGAGAGGGAGAGGGAGGATAGAGAGAGAGAGAGAGAGAGAGAGAGAGAGAGAGAGAGAGAGAGAGAGAGAGAGAGAGAGAGATAGAGAGAGAGAGAGACAGAGAGAGAGAGAGAGAGACAGAGAGAGACAGAGAGAGTGTTTTATAGTACCCTGTCAGAACAGTTGCTAAAAAGAGGAGGACAGAACATTTCTCGCCTGTTAAATGTCAAAATGAGCTTGAGCCAAAATGGAGGAGATTAAAGTCAATGAGGATGGCAGAGACAGACACGCTCTCAGTGAGTGCTGAAGCAATGACATGGCCCAGGGTAAGACCACGGCACAGACATGAAGAGGCCCTACGCTTGGAAAACAGGGTAATGGGAAAAACAAACACACCAACTCTGGTCACACAGTGCAACCCCCCTCCACACACACACACACACACACACACACACACACACACACACACACACACACACACACACACACACACACACACACACACACACACACACAAACACACACAAACACCCACACACAAAAAGTTCTGCTTTAGCCTGTTTACAAAACCCACCTCGTAAAGAGCCCTTGGCCATTTCCCGTTGAGCAGTAAACTTTGCCCACTGTCGGCATCTGCTTTTCCTGTCCCCGTGTGTGGCTCTGGCTCTGGCCTGTGGCTGTGGTGCTGTAAAGCAGGGCCACAAGAGCTGATACCCTTAAATCTGCCGCTGGTCCACCAATGCCCAGCTCCCAAAATTAGATCTGAGGAACAAACTGAACTGAAACGAACTGTACTGAACTGAACGTCCCATCTGACCAGAGGTTTGCCCGTGGGTGACACGGCACACAAGCTCTGCTGTTGCTATCAGCGGTGTACAAACTGCCGCAGGCGGACCGGAAACCAAACGCTACTGGCAAACCTCACCGGTAGCACACATGGTTTTAAGTGATACTATAGTAACAGCGCCATGACGACAACACAACAGCACACCACAGAACCTCGGACCATTCTTAGAAAGCTCAAACTGTGCTCTCATATGGAAGAATGGATTTTCTTTAACCCCTTTGACATGACATTGACAAAACCACGTCACAACCTTGTCATAGCAGATCCCATATCCAGTAATAAGTCAGATGAGAGTCCATATGGAGTGAGGTACCAGCGTCATGGAACTGTTATCTGTCAGGAGACCTCTCATAAGGTTAGCTGTAATAACAGCTTATGTCATGTGGTGTTGTGAAGTCATTGTATCAAACACAATGAATGCTGTTGATAATCACTGATAATGTCATAATGTTACACACAGAGGCATTCATCGGTCACCAGAGCTTTTGACAGTATGTTTAGGTCATAGTGATGTGAGTCTTATGCCAGTGGGTTGCAGTGAAGTGTCCCCCTTAATGTTATGGTGAATAGACTGTACGCCGCAGGAGTTAGACGGCGCACTTCTCCATCAAAGGTAATAAACTCAACTGAGCTGTAACCTTCAGCCGCTCGTGTGCGGGCAAAATGGAGGTCAGAACAGGAGGGAGAACCAGCCAGAGAGAGAGATGGAGAGAGTCTGAGAGGGAGAGAGAGATGGAGAGATAGAGGGAGGGAGAGAGAGAGAGATGGACAGCTAGAGAGACGGAGAGAGGGGTAAGGAGAACCCACCAGGACAGCAGAGAGACAGAGATGGAGAAAAAGAGAGAGAGATGGAGAGATGAAGAGAAAGAGAGATGGAGAGAGAGAGAGAAAAATAGAGAGAGAGAGAGAGAGAGGGAAAGGGGGATAAGGCACAGAAAAGGAGCGGGGAGCGCGGCAGGAGTAATTGTGTCTGGGCCCCGGCCTGGTCCTGCCAGCCCAGTTCACCCACCCAGCCGCGGTGGCCAGGCAAAGCCCTGTGCCATCCATCATGGCACCATTAAGCAGTTATGAATCACGGGTGACAGGGAGCTACGGGTGCCCAGTCACGCCGCAAGAGCCTCCCGACTGAAACGTCCCTGGCACAGAGTAGACGAGACAGGGAGGGAGGGAGAGAGGGAGGGATGGAGGGAGAAAGAGAGGGAGAATGAAGTGATAGAGAAAGATAGAAAGAAAAGGCTGGAGACAGAAGTTGAGAAAGATAGAGTGACCATGAGACAGTAGAAGTGAATTAGAAGGAAAGGGGAGAGGGAAAGAGAGTGACAAAGAGAGAGAAAGAGAGAGACACAGTCAGACAGACGAAGAGAGAGACAGAAATGGGACAACAAAGCAAAGCTAGACAGCCCAAATGTCATGCTTATGCTGGCGATGGCGATGGCAGCGATACTGCAGCTTTGCTCTGTTTATTTACACCACAGAGATGAAGAGAGAAACCACCAGGAGTTAAGCCAGCACTCCCTCTCCTTCCCTCCCTCCTATTATCACACACTCTTTCTTTCTTTCTATCTCCTTCCCTCCTATCCATCACACTCTCAATCCTTCTTTCCCTCTCTTTCACCCTATCTCTCTTCCTCTCCCTGAGATGGAGAGCCACTTCCATAGGACCTAATAGTCAGGTGGCTTAATGCAAAATTTAGGCTCGATCGTGACAAGAGTGATAAAAGCATGAAATTTGGCACACAATTAGCTTATACCCTACTAAAAGATATTAGAAGGGGTGCCCAAGTGAAACTGCTCATTTTTTTGTTTTAATGAGATATTAAGTTTTGACCTAAATCAAGATATGCGTTACCTGTGGTCCGATTTTCAAAACGGTTATTTTGCCTAGAAATGCTTACCAAATAAGTAATAAATCAGTTATTTATGCATGTTTGTGTTTTCTTGTTTGTTTTTGATATCCACTAGTTTAAACAAATGTTTCTTTAAGTAGCAAAACAGACAAAAAGACTTGTGCCCGTGCGTGCGCTCATCCAAGATGGCGGGAAAGACGTAATTCTGCTATATCTGTTAGGTAAAACCGTTATTTTACCACCATTTAAAACCATATTTGCATTTGTATCTTTTATATGTATAAGGACTGTAATATTTTATTAAAGATTTGCTTCAACATCATTAAAATAGCACCAACAAAGGCGCATTACAGTACCAGGAGGCTACGCAGAAAAAGGTAAATTTGGCGCAGATTGAGCGTGTCTTTTCGCACATCAAAACTGATCATATGAGGAATGTGCTGTTATAAATTGACAAATGTGATGATGAAAAATGAACAAGTCAATAGCATTTGTCGAGCTTATCGAGTACATAGAAGAATGTAGCTATTAAAAAGGAACTCATATGTTTAAACTTTCTGAGCTGTCGTTGTACATCAAGAGGCTTGAAGATATTGGAGTTAAGAAAACTATAAATAAAACCAGGTTAATCAATGTCTTGCTAGAACATTACAAAGAGACTCTTTAAGAACAAACTGATGGAAGAAACACCGTTTTAGATTTCCGGGATGCAATAAGCAGGCTATTGAAGGATGCTTTGAAACAACACAACTTTTCAGAAGACGCCGAAATTCTAGAGAAGGCTGCAACAATTGTAGGCTAAGGAAAGACATTTTTGCACACAAAGGATTTATTTTTTCTGGGTGCTTTCCAATGGACTGCCATTCAAAATATTAACCGTCAAGCTTAAAGTCTCTCGTTTCTATCATTCTTTATGGTCTCAACATAGAGGATCAAGAGAAGTCTGAAAAAAAACTGGCCAAACTCGCATTTCAGCATCTCGTGAGCCACCCCTACCACTATATGTTGGGCTAAATATGCATAGCTCCACTAGAAGTAAGACATTGATAGAAAAGATATACCAAATGGGCATTTCTGTTTCCTATGATCGTATCATTGAGATAGAATACTGGCTAGAGACGTCTCTTTGCGAGCGCTACAAGGCCAGATTGGAGTGCGCTCATGTTCTTAAGGGCTGAATTTGTGATAAATCGTTGATGAGTGCGTTCACATGAATTCTACAGGCATCAATAATTATAATGATAATAAATACAAGAATATTTGTATCATTAACAATTACGTTTCACATTTATAGTCATGATTCTACGAGGCTTCGTGATAAATAAATAAATAAATAAAGAAAACGAGAACACTCGTTCAATTTAAGAATCAGTGCACACTTTGGCCGTTTAAGAACACATTTCCAGGCATTCATGGATCCGGTGGAGATCTTTTCTTAGGTTGAAGATATTAAAGACACTTAACAAAATGTGCGAGAATGAGGTCCATTGCTCACAATCCCAGCTCCACGACATCAGTCTCCTCATTTCACGGAACTGGTATCAGCATCTTTCAGTTTACAACAGAAAGTGTGCCTGGCGAAAATAGGCCCCCACTAGTTCTGCCGTGTGGAACAAAGCACCAAGGATAACCAGAGAGCTATGTAACGGTCTCTGCAGTTGCAATAAGCACAAGTTCAGTTTCCGTTCCAGCCTGCAAAATAACACCACTTCACGGCAATGTTAGCATTAGGTTTGGATGACTATCCCCAAGTGTCTATACTGTATGCAGAGAGCTGATTACGTGCACCTGCAAACAGCGCTGCTCACGTTGCAAATGTGTTCAAGAAAAGTTGAGATGCAAGCCAATGTGTTAATGTGATTGTCCAGAGAGCAAATCGTAGAGCAATTTATAACAGCACATTCCTCATATGATCAGTTTTGATGTGCGAAAAGACACGCTCAATCTGCGCCAAATTTACCTTTTTCTGCGTAGCCTCCTGGTACTGTAATGCGCCTTTGTTGGTGCTACCCTAACCCTAACCCTAGATGTTGAAGCAAATCTTTAATAAAATATTACAGTCCTTATACATATAAAAGATACAAATGCAAATACAGTGATGGGCAGTAGCGTCGCTACTTGTAGCGACGCTACTAGCTTAACTACATTTGCCAGTAGCTTGACTGTAACGTCGCTATTTACAAAACCAAGTAACTTTTCAGTAGCTAAGCTCTTTTATTGATCAAGTAGCGCAGTAGCGTCCTCGAAAGCTAATTTCTCCTGGACATTTCTGATTTTTTTTTTTGTCATTTGGTGGATTATTGTGTTGACAAAGCACTGAAAAAGCATCTCACATATGCCTTTCTGCAGTTCACGTTACAACCGATCTCACGAGAGCTGAGTACAGCGAGGGCTGTCATCGTCTCATCTCCACTCACACAGCGGCTGCGCGTGCGCATGCTGTAGATAACAGCAAAATATTAAAACTTTGTATTTGCGGGCAAAATATCAGAACTTTGTATTCGCGCACAAATGTTACCTCTCTCAGAATTGCATATTGTGCGTCATGCGTCATCTAACGACTTCTGGCGATTTTTGGGAGAGCTAGTTTCCTCACAGAGGAGTTGGCAACACGGACACACACACACACACACTCACATAAGGCTGTATGATGGTAGTGGTAGTCACGATTGTTTTCCTAAACAGAGGTCGGAGACAGTTCTTAGCAAAGTTTAATTTGTAAACTCATGTGATGTTAATATGTAAACTCATGCATTTGTTTTTTGTGTATTGGGCTATTGTTCAATACATAAATCTAAACATATTTTAGCCTTTATCTGACTGACAGTTGTGTTGATCACTAAAATTGCATTGACTTGGCATGCAGTTTGTTTAACTGAAAGTAGCTACTAATGTATCAAGCTACTTTTGACAGGTTTTTGTAACTTAGCTTGCTACATTTTTATGAGTGGTAGCTTCTGTGTAGTGAAGCTGAATTTATTGTAGAGTAGCTTGTAGCTTAGCTCACTACACATATCAAGTAGCTTGCCCATCACTGTGCAAATATGGTTTTAAATGGTGGTAAAATAACGGTTTTACCTAACAGATATAGCAGAATTACGTCTTTCCCGCCATCTTGGATGAGCGCGCGCACGGGCACAAGTCTTTTTGTCTGTTTTGCTACTTAAAGAAACATTTGTTTAAACTAGTGGATATCAAAAACAAACAAGAAAACACAAACATGCATAAATAACTGATTTATTACTTATTTGGTAAGCATTTCTAGGCAAAATAACCGTTTTGAAAATCGGACCACAGGTAACGCATATCTTGATTTAGGTCAAAACTTAATATCTCATTAAAACGAAAAAATTAGCAGTTTCACTTGGGCTCCCCTTCTAATATCTTTTAGTAGGGTATAAGCTAATTGTGTGCCAAATTTCATGCTTTTATCACTCTTGTCACGATCGCGTTGTTAAGCCACCTGACTATAAGGCACAATGAGAGCCTGGACACTGGCCATTCACAATCACTCTTTCTCACTTCTTTTCTCTCTCTCACTCATTCTCCCTCCATTCATCCATCCATTCTTCTATTTCTCCTTTTCTTTCCCTCTTTCTTTCTCTCCCTCCTCCCCATTTCACATTCTGCCTGTCTTTTTCTTCCTTCTCTCTGAGAGCCTAAGAAACAGAGAGAGCCTGGACACCGGCCATTCAAAACATGATAGACAAGCTAACAGTGCTAATGCTAAAGCTTATTTCACCCGACCAATCCCCCGCCCCTCCCCACAAACCCCTTGCCCCGTAACCACGACCCCTCGCCCCGTAACCACGGCCCCTGCATCCAGAGGGGCCCCAAGACAAAACAAACCCAGGCCGAGAAGAGAAAACAAGCAGGCCAACAAAGGACGGAAATACTTAAGAATAGAGGGCGAGGGGGTGAAGCAATTATCAGCCACTTATCAGATGCTTAGTGGCTAACTAGCGATTAGCTGATTATGGGAGGCCATTACTTAGGGGAAAGGGGAGAAGGAGGGGAGGTGAGGGGGGAGAGGGGGGCATGGACTTGACATTAATAATGCAACAATGGGCTCCCAGAGGCCGCGTAGGAAAGGGGGGTTCTAAGGGGGAGAG
>NC_045170.1:20986033-20988533 GCF_900700415.2 Clupea harengus | reverse complement strand
CACCATCATCACCTCTCTCTCTCTCTCCATCTCTCTCCTCCTCTTTCTGCTTGTCTTCTGCCTGCTTCTCACACACCCTTCCTCCTCTCCTCTCCTCCACTTCAATCGCCTCTCTCTCTCCCTGTCCTCTGCCCTCCTCTCAGCCACCTCTCCTCTTCCCCTCTCCTTCCTCTCATCTATCCTCCTCTCCCTTCATCCTCCCGGCCCTGTAACAAGCAATCAAGGTGCGCCAGGCGGGAGGGAAGGTCACACAGGGCAGCTGCTTCATAGAGCCTCTTTGCCTTTCCTGACGACCTTGGCTCTGGGGGAGCTGTGTGCGTGTTGATGGGTGAATGGAGGCTGGATCCAGAGAGAGAAAGTTAGAGAGGAAGAGAGAGAGAGAGAGAGAGAGAGAGAGAACGAGACTCCCCTAAAGTTCTGCCTGCCTGCCTATCAGTCAGTCAGCCAGGGATGGTTGGGAAATAGCAGAGGGGTAGATGAAATGGATTGTCATGTAGGGGAAATCCACATCTGATGGGGGATTTTTTGAAACACGGCACTCTGGGTTGTCTTCCATACATTAATGGAGATGACATGCTGACAAGAGCAATTACGCTCTTACAAGGGATTAAGGGTGCTGAGATACAGTGTATGTGCATACACACACAAGTATGCTTACAGATACACAGAAACACGCATACACACACACACACACACACACACACACACACACACACACACACACACACACACACACATGTATGCTTACAGATACACAGAAACACGCATAGACACACACACACACACACACACACACACACACACACACACACACACACACACAGAAACAGGCATGCACAGAAGCATGCACACACACACACACACACGCACACACCCTGTCATAGTGGCACTTAAAATGAAAGTGGGCCCTGCTGACGAGCCTTAAGCTCTGATCCTCATTCCTCATTACTCTGGATGAGTGGTGGCCTTCTCCATGTCAGAGCCATCAGGAGGGGCCCTCTGACACAGACGCAGCCCGCTTGCCTACTCTCTCTGTGGGCCGGGCCGGGCCACCGCTGCTCACCCCTGATATGATTGAAGCCACAGGAAATGGAAACTGTCAGCGCAATACAACATGGCATGTCTGTGATATTCATTAGAGGTCCACGGAGAGAGGAAGAGAGAGAGGAAGAGAGAGAGGAAGAGGGAGAGAGAGGATGAAGAGAGAGAGAGAGAGAGAGAGAGAGAGAGGGAGAGATCCAGAGGGAGGGATAGGAGTAGAGAGGAGGAGAATGTAGAGAGAGAGGGAAAGAGATGGAGAAAAGAGTTGAGAAAGATGGAGAAAGGAAGGGAGAGATGGAAGAAATAGATAGAAGATACAGAAAGATGGAGATGATTGAGAGGAAGACAGAGTGGAGACAACGTAGGGGGAACTGAGAAAAAATGTGAAATATATGAAAATAGCAGAATGCATCTACAGAGCCTCTTGCACTGTTCCTCGCTAGCTTAAAGCAGAGGAGCTTCTCTATCTAGCGTCTGTGTGGACTGTTCCATGCTAGCCTATAGCCATGGCACCTCCCTATAGAGTGTCTATTTCTACTGTTCCATGCTAGCCTATAGCCATGGCACCTCCCTATAGAGTGTCTATTTCTACTGCTCCACTCTAGTCTATGGGAATGGGACTTCTCTATACAGTGTTTGCATTTGTACTGTTCCTCCACAGCATTGGAGCTTGTGTATAGGGTTTCTAATTGTATTGTTCCCTGTTAGCCTCTGGTAGCGGGGCTTCTCTATAGAGTGGTTGTATTTGTACTGTTCCAGCATTGGGGCTTGTCTTCCCCAGCAACTCTTGCTGATTAATTCCTCGCCGGCTCTCGCAAGTTTTAAAACGTTGTTTTCGCTGCAAACTCGCTGTCAGTCACGGCCCCGAAATGCGAACAGACCAAACGAGCGGCGGCGCAGGATATTAGCATTAAATCTTAATTACGCAG
Organism: Clupea harengus; assembly: GCF_900700415.2. Classification (NCBI taxonomy): domain Eukaryota; kingdom Metazoa; phylum Chordata; class Actinopteri; order Clupeiformes; family Clupeidae; genus Clupea; species Clupea harengus. The sequence continues at coordinate 20,986,563 of NC_045170.1, read as the reverse complement.
GGATGGTGCTTTAAAGGCCCGCAGGGTGTGTGTGTGCATATAAGTGTGTGTGTGTGTGTGTGTGTGTGGGTGGGTGGTGAGAACGCAAACATGCGCCAACAGATCTGACGGCAGCGGGGTGTAAGTCGTCTATGTGGGGAGGAACGAGCGACTCAGGGAGCTGGAGCGGAGCGGAGCGACCACCTTAATCATGTTAGGAGTGCCGGCAAATTAAGAGACAGAGCAGCATGGCTTCTTTGAAACTGCAGAGAGCCAGAGGCCGACATTTCAAACACGGTTTAGTGGAAATTGCATTGTATATCAATACATTAAGGATTTGTGTGTGTTTGTTTGTGTCTGTGTCTGTGCATATACATGCCTGTATGTGCTCATTTTTGTGTGCGTGTGTGTGTGTGTGTGTGTGTGTGTGTGTGTGTGTGTGTGTGTGTGTGTGCATGTGTCTGTGCATATCCATGCCTGTATGTACTCATTTTTCTGTGTGTGTGTGTTGTGGTGTGTGTGTGTGTGAGTGTGTGTGTGTGTGTGTGTGT
>NC_045170.1:20963533-20983533 GCF_900700415.2 Clupea harengus | reverse complement strand
TGCCCTCCTTCAGTCCTCTATCTCTCTCTCTCCTTCCCCCTTTCTCTCTATCTTTCAATTCAATTCAATTCCATTCAGAATTGCTTTATAAGCACAACTGTGTATATACAGTGTTTCTAAAACCACACTCAGTCGAATGCTATATAACAATATAACTACATATATATAACACCAGTTATAACACAGTAAAGGACACAATTGGAGCATCTCTCTGCCTCCCCCCACCCCTTCGCCATGCCCCACTCGCTTCTTCTCTCTCTCCTTCTATCTCTCTCTCTCTCTCTCTCTGCACTAATGGATGGCGTGGTCCATTGCTGGCGATCGGTAGAAGGTCTGGCACAGTTGCCACATCAAAGGGATTTTTAAAAAGTGCCCAGTTTGCTGATTCCCAGACCTGAAAGAGCCCTGTTTCAGAGCGCTCTAAAGCAGAACACTGGAGCGGTCGCCGAGCCTGTCGAGAGGGGCAGGAAACCTGGGCTTCTGTCCCGCGCCACAGCGAGCCCCTGCTACGGGTCCGTCCATCCGCACGCTCCTCTGAGCCATTCCATCAAACTCATCAAGCCGTTAAAATGATCCTCCTGACCAGGCCTCCCCCGTTCATTGCTGCAGGGCCGGGCTTGTCCGTACTCAACACACTAAACGCGAGGTGGCCGATTGGCTTTGATTGCATCTTTCACTCCTCTAAATGGCCACAAATAAGCACTTCCCCCGCCCTCTCTGAGCTCGGCTGGCCGCTTTTTACATCCGCCAGCACTAATAAAGGCATTATGTGTGATCGATAAAGGAGGGGGGAGCGGTGATTAAGACTGTGGGAGCGGGAGGGAGGAGGAGGGGAGGAGAGGAGAGGCTCCCCGTGCAGTGCCTTCTGTGGGTAATCTCCTCATCTGTTCTCTTCATTTAAAACTTCTCTTCTTCTCCTTCCTCCTCGTCCTCCCTCCGCCTTCCTGCTCAGGTGCGCTGGGAGGAGGTGGCAGGTGCCGGTGTCGGAGGAAGGCGAGGTGTTCGAGGCTAGGTGGCCATTAAAAGTTTGGGGGAAACATGACATCCCAGCGGGGCCACAGGAGGGTCCCCCCCCCCCCCCTCCTCTCCTCCATCATTCCTTCCTTCCCTCTCTCTCTCTCTTTCTCTCTCTATCTATCTCACACATACACACACACACATACATATACACACACACACACACACACACAGTCTATCTCCATTCCTCTATCTTACTCTCCCTCTCTTCCTGCTTGTCTTCCTCTCCTCCCCCTCCTCCTCCTCTTCCTCCTCCTCCAGAGTCTCTCGCTCAAACTTTTCTTCGTTAGCTAGAAATGGCTTTCTGTGATGACATAGGTGAAGACAGCAGGCCTTGCTCTCTCTTCCTTCTCTCTCACTCCTCTTTCACCTCCCCTCTCATTCTCTCTCCTCCTTCCTTCTGTTCCCCTCCCCTCCGATGTCTTTCTAAACTTTATCTTTCTCCCTCCTCTTTCTTTCTCTCTCATCCACTGTCTCTCCCTCCCTCTCCCTCCCTATCTCTGACTTTCCTTCTCTCATTTCTTCTCTCTCCCTTCTACCATTCCTCTCTCCATCCCTCCCTCTCCCTCTCGCTCCGACGACTCACCGCATGGCTCCGCTCCGCTCCGCAGAATAATTACCGCATGCAGTGCGCCCGCCAATGATTGAAGTGTAATTAGAACACCCAGACATGGGAAGCCATCGGAGGGCTGCAGTCAGATGGTCCATCTCTCTCTCTTTTCCCTCTCCCTCTCCCTCTCTCTCCCTCCCTCTCTCTCTCTTTCTATCTGTCTCATATTATCGCCATCTTGCCATCGCTCAAAAAGTCGGCTGTATCTTTTGCCCTTCAAAAGTGCCTCCGATCTGCTGACATCTGCTCCACCTCACCTGGTGCTGAGTGAAGCAGCAGCGAGCGTCTTTAGCGGAGACAAACGGAGAAAGCACTTCCAGCTCTACCGGCGGTGTCAGATACATTTCACATACGATGCATGCAAGGCCTGGAATCCGTTCAACATATTTCTCGGAAACAAACCCTAACCGCCTGTGTAATGTATGCCTGGTGTGTTTATTTTGATTGACGTAGCCTTTGTGCAGATATGTCATTCTGTTTCCATGCTGCGAGTCGTTTTGTTTTTCTTTAGCGTTAAAAACATGCTTTACAGCGTGCAACCCGATTTACTGACGCAAGAAACATCATACCATATCACAGTTCCATATCACATGTAACATACAGACAGCAGACAAATACTTATTCCTGCCAAGCTGCTCTCTTCTGGCGCTGACAGGATGAGAATGAACTGAGAACTGATCTCTCTCTCTCTTTCACACACACACACACACACACACACACACACACACACACACACACACACACACACACACACACACACACACACACACACACACACACACACACACACACTATCTCTCCATTCTTCTATCTATCTCTCCCTCTCAGTCTCTCGCACTCTTGCTGACACCCTATGCTTTCAAGAAGAAAGTGGCAGAGCTCATATTGCTCTCGTATGCGCGGCTACGTATGCACGGCTATATTCAGTCACAGTGACGGCTGCACTCTGTGTGAGACTGCAGAGAGACGCAGCTGTGCCGCCGGCATTGCAGAATTCCCTGGCCGCGTTCGCCGTGATCATTCACACAGCTCACACGGGTCACATCCCTCACCACCACTGCCATGTTCTCCAGTGCCCCCCAGCCACAGCACTGATTCCCACCTACACGTTGTGTATAGGTTCCTTGCGTATAGGTTCAGCTTGCTTTAGATTGAGCTCTGAGGCATGATCATATTATATTCACCTATACATGCCGGCCATCAGTGGTAGAGTTGGCGTGGTGACGGAGGAATCATTTAGAAAAGAAGAAAGACCCTGGGTGAATCGATGGCAGTTGGCGTCCCTCCCAAACAGTGACACCCCCCACCTACACTTTTTGTCCTAAACTTCCATTCTGCTTGCTCAACAAAATGGCCGCCAACGACCATTCTAAATTCAGAAGCCAGTATATGCCTGTGTGAACGACCAATCTTAATGGAATTTTGTAGGCTCAGTCATAATGGTGTATAGATGCTATTTACCCTATTACCCTAGAAATCACTCATAAGATGTCACTACAACAAGCTACAACATGTTTTCCACTGTTCCTCCAAAAAACCTGATGTAACATTTACAAAATTAAATGGGCCTATTTAACTATTGTAATCAAACATATTCTTGCCTGTCAACTACTAGTTATACAATGAAGCTCATATTGTCGCTTCTGTATACATGTATAATAAAAGAATGCTCAAATTTAGCACAAGAGTAACTATTATAACGTCAAACTCATCCTCATATTCCCTAGACAGCTCTCAAAACGGCACAACATAACTCGTAGTATGGGTGCAATGCTCCTCTGCTAATCTCTGATGGGTCTGCATTACGCATGTTTATCTGATGCTCCTCTCTGATGCGTATCCCTGGACTGTACTGCAGGCAGGACGTGAGGAGTGTAGAAGAGCAGAGAGCACTGCGGTGTCTGAAGAGGCCAAGCTGCTGCTGCTGCTGATGAATTTTACACAGCTTACACCGCACAAGAGCAGATGTAGAAACTCATGGACACGTACTGTATGTGAGACGTGAGGGATGCCAAGCACTAATGCGCCTGCATATATGTATGTATGTATGCGCCGTACATTAGTCTACTCCAGTGGTTCCCACACTGTGGGGGAGGGTGGGGTGGGGGGGGGGTGGGGTGGGATGGAATTAGCGCAGGGGAGGTCAGCAAGGAACCTAAACAACCAATTACAGGCCAGGTTTTGTGTGTCAGTGCTCTAACTGCATAATAGGCTATAACTAATCTATTTGGAGGGTTTATAACCTTTTTTCTGAACTTATATATTATGGTCATGGTCAACCGTAGGTAAGAAGGGATAACTAACCTAATTATTAATACAACGGACATGCGCCTAACGTGTACATTGTAGGGATTGATCACCCAGGTTTAAACAAGAGCTCTCATCAAATAAAACAAAACAATGTTTAACTGATAAAATATTTAAGTTTATCTGTTCGATGAACTGAAATGTAAAATATTTAACTGTTCAAACGTAGAAACGATGTTGAAGAAAAGTCATTAAATGTCAGGTAATATGTGAGGAATTTGTCAAAGGGGGGCCTGCCATGAAAAGTTTGGTCTGGTCTACTCAAACACACAGAGACAAGCATACCGAGACACCACATGCTAAGAGTACACATGAATAAACTCTTGTGTCCCCACACCCATAGCTGTGTACACACGAGGCAACACACACATACACACACAAACACACACACACACACAACACACACACACACATATACACAGCTGTGTACACACTAGGCACACACCAACACACACACATACACACACACACACACACACACACACAATCACTCAGAGAGCTTTGAAAAAGCTCCACTGTACTGTCAGCTAACTCCCCACCCTCTATCCCACTCCTGGCAATTGGCAGTGGCAGGGAAAAGTAATGGCACTATTACCTGTGCAGCACAAAAGACTACACATCCCATAAATCATTCATTAGCGGCTAATGCACTTAAAAATGGCCTCAGATGGACAATTTAAATATGAATAGAGCTACGTGAGGTGCAGCTATGCATGTGTTCAGGCGAAGGCTTCATTTCAGATCAACCTGTCTGTTGTGTTCTGGGGTTGTTCAATATGTCTCGACGGAGAAGAGAGAGAAAGCACTGCCTTTTCATCTTTTCATCTTTTTTTTCCCTCTATCTATCTCTCTCTGTCTGTCTCTCTCCCCAAACAAAGTTGCATCATTTCCATAAAGACCGGTTATTGTGTAAAGGCAACAACCTGCCAAGGTGAAATTGCCCGGGTAACAGACACCGCAATCTAGGAGGCGGCCGCCCCGTAATTCAAAGTGATTGGATGGAGAGGGAAATGGTGGCGTGCGCAGGAGAGATGAGAAGAGCCGCGTGACAGGTCTGCACCTCTCATTTGACACTGCGAGCGAGGGAGAGAGGGAGAGAGAGAGAGAGAGAAGAAAGGAGAATGTGAGGAGAGGAGGAAAGAGGACAGAGAGAGAATGTGAGATAGAACACCAGTAAAGGAGAGAGGAAGACAGAACAGAGAGAGTGACAACTGTAGAATACGGACAGGAAGAAACAAAACAGAGAGAGACAGAGAGAGAGAGAGAGGGAGAGAGAGAGACAGAGAGAGAGAGAGACAGAGAGAGTCCAAGAGAAAAAAGCGATTGAGGAAAAGAGCCGAGGACCACCTAGGTGTGTTTTTGCAGCCTCTTCCTGACACAATGAGACATGTGAAGAGTCCTCAGAATGACCCTGGAGAGTGCGGAGGGGGGAATTAGCGAAACAATCAATTCACAGCCACGGCCACGAGCACTAGCCCTCCCCCCGGTGTGATGACCTGCTAGATTAGATGATTAAGGGCTGGGGATCCTGCTCTAAGCCCATCTGGGGCCGCAGACCATCAAGGGCCCTTCTTTTATCCCACTTTACTCTCTCGGAGGAGGAGAAGGCACGGTTCTTGCCAGGGTGTGTGTGTGTGTGTGTGTGTGTGTGTGTGCGTGCGTGCGTGCATGAGTGTGTGTGCGCGCGCGCGCGCGCGTGTGTGTGTGTGTGTGTGTGTGTGCATGAGTGTGTGTGCGAGTGCATGTGTGTGTATGCGTGTGTGTCCTCTCTTTCGGTTCATTTCTACCCTATCTCTCTCTGTCATCTTCCTCATGAGTGTGCTCCTCCTCTTCCTCTCTTCACCTCCTCCTTCTCCTGTATCTCCTCTCCTCCCCCTCACCTCCTTCCCTGATCTCCTTTCCTTTATCACTCTCTTTTTTTTTCTCTTTACAGGTAATAAGACTCATCTTGTCTTTTTACCTTCCTCCTCCTCCTCCTCCCCCCTCTCTCATTACTCACTACTCTTACAGGAAGGAGGGTTTTGGGTCTGAGTCCTTTACCTCCTCTTCTCTCCTCCTCTCCTCTTTTCACCATTCTCCTCCTAATTTCTCCTCTCCTCTCCTCCCCTGTACTTCCTGAGCGCTGTGACAGGGAGGAGGGCTGTGGGCTGAGTCCTCTAGCTGCACTCATTAGTGTCCATCTCCACTATCTCTCTGTCACAGCCCCACTGGAGGCCTCCAATCAGACACAATGAACAGAGATAGGGGAACAGAAGAGTATACATCCACTATATATACACACAACATGTGTCTGAGTATAGCTGAAGGTATAGAAAAGGGTTTGAATGAGGAAGAGTGATATATACAGTATATATATACACACACATCACTCTGCTTTCTTTTTCCTTTTCTCTCCATCTATCTATCTAAGTATAAACACCTGATTTGGAGGAAGTGTGTGTGTGTGTGTGTGTGTGTGTGTGTGTGTGTGTGTGTGTGTGTGTGTGTGTGTGAGAGAGATAGAGAGAGAGAGAAAGAGGGAATCCAGCAGGCTGTGTTTACTTCTGGCCGGCTTGCAGCTATGTTTAGGGAAATAAAAGTGGATCTGTAATAAATAGGCGTTTAATGGCTGTGCAGTCGGCACAGACTGACACCTGATTACTCTGCTGCCTTCATTTAATGAGCTGGAAGCATCTCTCTTTCGCTCACCCACTCCTCTCCTCTCCTCTCTTTCTCCGTCTCTTCTCTATATCGCTCCATCTCTCTATCACCTTCATCCCCACCACATTCTGTTTATCTCCTTCTTTCCATTTTTTCTCTCTTCCTCCCTCCCTCTTTCTTTCTCTCGCCCCCTTCTCTCCCTCTCTCCTTCTCTCTCTCCCTCTCTCCTCTGCCAAAATCCCATTCCATTTTATGAGCCTATGTGTTAAACCAGAGGATATAGGGCTATATTCTAGCTGCACCTGTTGTTTGGTTTAATCCTCTCCTGCCCGGTGCATCTATAAGAGACGCTTCACACCACCTAACCATCATGCCGTGTCTGAATACTGGGGCCCGCCTCTGTGTCTGATCAGAAGAAAGCCACCATGGTTTCAGTTATGTTTACGAATATGGAATATATTTTTGGGACATTTTTGATCGCTGTATAGCTAAGTTGCGCAATGGAACTCGTGTATAACTACTGTGTATAACTACTCTATATAGTTTTTGAAAAATATATATCCAAGCTTTAACATGAGATATACAGTCACTTTGATTCATTCATTCTTGCTACGTGTCCATTGTTTTCACTTGCTAAACCCCAGTAAAGAGACCGAATGAGAACACTACCACATCCCTGTAGAAAGACCAGGGTTGTTGACATCTCCTCTGAATCCTGATGACTTTAACAAACCCTAGCAGCTCATAACAGCTATCATACATTAATAAATGTCAGGCACACAGCTTGAACAGTCACATTTGAGTGTGAGTGTGTGTGTGCGCGCGTGTCTGTGTGTGTGTGTCTGTGTGTGTGTGTCTGTGTGCGTGTGTCTGTGTGTGTGTGTGTGTGTGTGTGTGTGTGTGTGTGTGTGTGTGTGCGCGCGTGTCTGTGTGTATGTGTATGTGTGTGTGTGGCCATTGTTCATGACTTTTATTACTTGCTGAAGGATAGAGACTCTAACAGTGCTGTGCTTGACAGGCGCGCTTAGGAGTTTGCATTAAGTTGCGTGGGAGAGGCATGTGCGCACACACACACACACACACACTCACAATATCAAATATTAAAACTCAATAAAAGCCTGCAGTGATGAAAATATGAGAGGCAGCAGGGATGCGGAGACCTCGTTTCAGACGGGGGCAGAGAGACGGAGAGAGGGCAACTGTGAGAGAGGGCTGTGTGTCTATCTTTTCTTATTCCCTCTCTCTCTCTCTCTCTCTTCTTTCTTTCTCTGTTCCTTTTTTCCTTTCTTGTTTTCCATGTTACCATCTCTCTTTCTTTATTCCATTGTCTTATCCTTCCTTCTTTCTCTCCTTGTTTTCCCCTTCTTTGCTCCATCTCCCCCCAATCATCCATCTCTCTAAGCTGACCCTTCTTCCTTCTTCATGCATGCACACACAGAGAATACTCTATCGTATATTGTTACGGGCTGGACAAGTGGATTGTAGGTAGTTAGGTGAAGGAAGGCTCATTTAAAGAAAAGCATCTTCATCATCATCCACCCCCCACCCCCATCATCATCATCATAATAATCCTCAACGGTAGCACCAGTCTCCATTATCATCTTCATCACCAGCACTATCCCCTTCCCCCTTATCATCATCATCATCATTTGTCTTCATCATCACCGTTACTGACGTCACCACCATCATCAGAAGCAGCACAATCATCACCACCACGACGATCACCACCAGGATCAGAGGCAGCCCTCCCAACATCCTCTGAAAAAGCACCAGCAGCACCACCACCAGCCCCAGCAGCAGCAGCATCAGCCCCACCAGCAGCACCAGCAGCAATAGCAGCAGCAACATCAGCATGCCCAGTGTGTGCGGTGCTTCATAAATACTGGAGGAGGGGTCCTGTGCGCTGGCCTGCTGGTAGGTGTGGGTAAGTAGAGCGTTTACAGAGTACAGAGGGCCTACCTGAGCCTTAGTGCCTATCACTGCATGTCAACTAGCTTTGAACAGAGCAGACGTCGATGAGCAGAATTACAATAGGAAGGGTGCCATGCATTCACCGTACTGGATGGAGAGTGTAGTTCAGAGTATCTATTGTATTCATCATCATCATCATCATCATCCTCATCATCATAATGATCTATGTTAACTCTATGTTCTAAAAGTTCAATACATCTGCGTACGATATTTTGTCGGCCCTTAAGAAATCATACCAATCATAATAACCATCAACATCATCATCGTGATCTTTAATCTTCATCCCAGCCCAGAAGAATAGGTCACGGAGTTGTGCTGAGGAGGTTTCGGTAGTTAAGGCTGAGAGTGGATGCATCCGTGGGCGGTGCGGATCAAGGGGAGCTAAAGCCACTTGCGCACTGATAGGAGGGTCAGGAGCCATTGTCATCTGATTCCAGCCTCAGGAGATTTGCTTAGCACTGCCATGGCAACGTGTGCGAACAGCATCCACCCACACCCACCGAGAGGAGAGGAGAGCACAGCAGAGCTGAATGACCTGATCTCTCTCGTTCACACACATGTGGAGAGGTACTTTCACATATGCATGAACACACGCACGCATGAACACGCGCACACACACACACACACGCTGGCCTGAACACGCACACACACACACACACACACACACACACACACACACATACACACACACACACACACACACACACACACACCCACACCCACACAACCAAACCCGTTCAGGCCATTGAGTTTATGGGGAATATGGCCAACATAAAGTGACATAAAACAGACTTCTAATCTGAGAGCACAAGGACCAACTATAAGACCGCTCTCACATAGCCTACTGGCACACAGCCTCCTCACACAGTGCAGAGCTACAGGCTTGGAATCATGCAACACATCACTGCGCAACAGCCAAACGCTAATTAGAACAGGGGTCATTTACATCTCATCTTTAAAGACACAGCAGGAAAAATGGCCTGCTTTATTCTGAGGGGTATAAACAGGATGGCAAATGTGCATTTTTGGAACGAAACTCATTCAGACAATTGCACCACGGGGTAAAAATATCAAACACCACATGAAGTGTATGATATGACTAACAAATAAATGTAACATATCCAATGCCTATGGTTTCGCTGACACATACTAAAGAGCTTTCAGGCATAAACGGGCATTGCCCACTTTACCAGGCCACGTGTGAATCGGAGAGGCTGCTGTCTGTACCCATCCATTTCTGCCCGCTGTTGCAAGTAGGTGCCCGCTGTAGGGGCGGTGTCCTGTGCGCGGGTGAAGTGCCTTACCTTGGCCATCTGAGCCTGCACACCGGTGGCCTTGAGGGACGACACCGCCTTCTGCGCTGCTGCCGGGCTGTCAAAGTCCACAAAGCCATACCCTACAGAGGGAGAGAGAGAGAGGGAAAAGACCGTCATTTATTAAACCATTAAACCATTAAACATACAACAATCAACGTTTCAGAAGACTCACATGTTCTGCTAAAATCAAACAAAAACCAGTAAGGGTGCAAGTACTATAATTCATCCTCTGAGAACATGTCATGTCCAACACACACACACACACACACACACACACACACACACACACACACAATCAGAGAATCAAGAATTGGAGAAAGTGTATGGGGGGGCGGATGAATATGTAAGAGAGAGAGGAATGTTAGGGACGATGTAACGCACACCAGAGAGGATACTGGGGGAGTGAAAGAAGCCATAAGGGTTTATGAGGATGAACATCAAGGTCACGCTAAAAGTTCCTTCCTCGGGAAGACATGTTTCATTTTTCCCATCCCAAAGGCTTATGCACAAGGAGCATGTGGGAGGTTTGTTTCATAACAGCATCTTTTTTACACCTTAAACAATGCTATCAACGGAATATATGTTAATCGTGTTTTAATGGGACCGAATCAAATCTTATTGATTCAGTGCCAAGCCAAGTGATGCCATGAAAAGAGACCCATTTTTTGAGACAGTGCCACAGGCGAGGATGGCACCACATTAGCACTAATCACCCGTTCTGCTACCGTAACCAATCCCAGCGGCGCCTGATAAATAAAATAATACCCGGTAATCGTTCAAACAGATGCACTAGCACTCAGCCATTAACTCAGCACTCTGTCTCCGGGGTCTGGTGTGCTCTCCGTGACACCGCGTCTAACACCGCTAGATTGCCGGGGGGAGCCGTAGCGCAGTTGGTGTTCCATGCCACACACGGCTCCAGTGCCCATGAGGACCCAGAGTTGACCTCTGACCTGAGGTCGTTTCTCGAAGCCCACTCCCCATCTCTCTGCACCACTCATTTCCTGTGTGATCTTAACTGTTCTATTACACAACGGCTAGAAAAGCCCAAAGTTAATCTTAAAACTTAAAAATAGGTAGATTGCACAGCGATTCAATTTAGCATCTTTAATCTTTTCTTTCTCCCTTTCTCCTCCTTTCACCCCCCTCTCCCTCCTGTTTTCCCCCCCTCCTCCCATCGTTACGGTGTTGGGAGGCCACTGGAGTCGAAGGGCATCCAGCGGAGTGCGCTTTCCCGCGATCAGAGCCTTTCCCATGCCTGTATGGGGCGACCGAGGTCGAGTGCGTGTTAATTAAAATTTGGGCGGCGGATTAAAAGCAGTCAATTGTAGCCTCTGATCCTCGGCTTGAGAAATAAAGTGTAATTGGAATGGGATAATGGGTCCGCACCGCCTCTCTCCTCATCAAACTCCACCGCCGCCGCTGCTATCGCCGACAATGCCAACATTCCCGCCCGATCGCGGTAAAAACCCCTGACATCGAAACAATGGCTAAATCACAACATGTGGATGCAGATGCCTGAAAGCGCAGGAGGTGATTATGCTGTCGACATGCAGGCAAATTCTTAACGAGCTGTCTAATTGATAGGTGATCATTGCAATTGACATACCTGCTGAATGAAATGGCCACTGTGGTTCCAAAAGCATAGATTAATGTGTCACACTGAAGCGTATTTTTTTCCAATTTAAACACCTCAAATCAATTCACAAAATAGAACAAAGATTTAGGACATCAGGCCTGGAAACTCTCAATACATTATTTGCATTAATTTCCCTATATACTCTGAGGTGAACACTGTGCAGTTTGCATTCTTTCACTTAGCAGAAGCTTTTACACACACACACACACACACACACACACACACACACACACACACACGCCCACGCCCACGCACACGCAAACACTCACACACACACACACACACACACACAAACACACAAACACACACACACACACACATCACACACACACACACACACACACACACACACACACACACACACACACACACAACACACAAACACACAAACACACACACTCACACACAGGATATCAAACCCATAACCTTGGCATGGTTAACACCCTGTACACCAGAACAGCATTTCCTTATTACAGTACAACTGCTTTGACATGAAGAAATGAAGAAATCAATCAGACGAGGCCAAGGACAATCATACAAACCCAAGGCCCACTGCCAGTCCCACACACAACACCAAGACATACTGAACATACTCAGGACAAAACATAAAATCAGGACAGACACACAGATGGAAAAAAACACACATTACAAAGTGCTTCTCCATGGGGAAAAACACACATATATATAAATATATATATATATATATATATATATATATATATATACTGTATATATATATAAATATATATACACACACACACGCTATACAATCATGGTTTCCCCACCGCAACAGGTTATGCAAGGAAACTGTCAAAAGGTATCAGTGGCCAATCAGTAAAATCCTATCAGGGAGACAGCGGGAGAGTGGGAGAAAATATACAACTTGGCCAAAATTCTTTTGACACTTCAAACATTAACAGAATAATAACGACCCGCACAGAAACTCCTCTCTTGAGGGAGGGGGGGGGGGGGGATACGGGGGCTGTCAAACTGATTGGTCGAGGTGGTTACTCGTCGGAACACAGACGGGGCCTACGGGGGGCGGTGAGGCTCATATAGCGCGGCTGTGGCCGGAGCGGCGGTGAGGTGGTCGTTCCAACGTGCATGTCATAGCATGCTTTATGTGAGGCGGCCCCCTCAGGAGACAGGCAGACTGACCAGCGAGAAACACCCCCTCCGCAATGTGGGGAAAACATCATGGGGTCTCCAAAGTTTACCATTGTGTGTGTGTGTGTGTGTGTGTGTGTGTGTGTGTGTGTGTGTGTGTGTGTGTGTGTGCGTGTGTGCGTGTGTGTGTCTGTGCTCTTTCTCTTTTGGTCCATCTCTATGTCTCTGTCTCTCACACACATAATCACATGGACATGCACACACATATGCTTATGCTCACACACACACACTCAAACACACACACATGCCAGACACACACTGAGAGGCTTGTGGAAAAGACTACAGCACACACACACCACACAGCCCCTGCATTAGCAGTGGTCTAGAACATAAGCTCAGCCCGCCGCCAAGACTAACGAGCTCCTCTGAAAGAACAGAGGTTAGCGCAAAGCTCTTATAATAACAGCTGAGTGAAGGGAAAAGACAGGGAGCTCAGGGGAGGAGAAGGGAGAAGCGGAGGAGGGAGCGAGGGAGAGAGAGAGAGAGAGAGATAAAGAGAGAGAGAGAGAGAGAGAGAGAGAAGAGCCGCATAGGATTTGCTTGGATCCGACATCAACCACCAGCTATATCCAAGCATGATAAACAAAACCATAGCTGTCATTTTGGGCGGTGTTTGGGCGGCGGACGGACGGACGGACGGACGTGATCGAACTGTTGGCCCTGTCATATGCATTCCAGATTTTTTGCAGCGTTAGAGACATGAACAAGAACACTGGAACGTCGACACGCCGGATTGTGATTCCCAGAGGCTTCTAGGCAGTGCAAAATGCCAAGACTGGGGGAAAAAAAGGCCGGAACTGTCACTTACTGTGCACAATACTGCAGCATGAGCTCTTTCTGAAAGGCCACATTGGTGTCCATTCAGAGCGCTCACCGCCCCGCGGAGATAAGATCCCGTTAGAATGTCCGTATCGATATGATGTGCACGCTCCACCCCTAGTATCCGATTAGAGTAATCCTCATTATGCCTGAAGGGGAAATTGCCATGTTTTGTCTCCCCCTTGGTGTGAGAACACCCCCCGACACACACACACACACACACACACGCACTTGATCTGCCATTAAGCGGGGGGCTGCTGTGACTGCTTGCTGCGGACTGAAGCTCGTGGAATAAAAAAAAAAGAGATAAATGGGGGTTGCTATGCTATGCAGGTGAGATGTTCATCGGAATTCTAACTGACTTTCACACCGGCAATGAACTCTTCTCTGTAAGCGGTCGGCATTAAGAAACGTTCACCCTGTCGGCAGAAGTCCGCCGCAGTCAGCCCTGATGAGGTGGAGCACGGTGTGCCTTAACCATACTGTATCAGGAGCAGGGGTAGGGGTGTAGGGGTGTATGTGTGTGTGTGTAACCCGGGGGAGGGGGAGGAGGCCTGCCCGGGATTTGATGTACAGCCACAGTTTACCAGTGACGGCCCGCAGAGCAGTGAATCATGGGATGCGAATGATTTGTGGGCCGCCGGGGGCAGAGAGAGACTGGATACCCTACAGCAGAGCAGAGAGGAGGCAGCGATAGGGGTTTCCCCGAGACAGATGGAGCTCAGGACAGAGAGAGAGAGAGAGGAGAGAGAGGAGAGAGAGAGAGAGAGAGAGAGAGAGAGAGAGAGAGAGAGAGGTGGAATGGTAGAAGTGTCATGGTTTGGTTTGCTTAACGGCTTTATGGACGTGAATGGTGTTTCCGAAGCCGTAGTCTTCCAGAACTTCATGCTGATGTGTTCATTAAAAGACCGCAAGTACCTCCAGGGACCAATCTGTGACTTTAAGACTAGGGGTGGTATGTTAATGATATTTACTCTGGATTTCATACTATTTATTCGCTAAAATTATATAAAATAATGTGAAAGGTGAGGCCGAAACGCAGCGGTTTGGAAACCGACCCCAAACATCTTTATGCATGACGAGAATCTTGGGCCACACAGAGTTCCCTTCATAAGAACTCTGGGTGTGAGCTGCATGAGGTTTTCAAGATGGAGACAGACCACCTATTAGTTTTCACACACAGAAGGGAGATAGTGATGGCATGAGTACAGTATGCAATATGCCAATGACAGAAAACAAGTATGTGAAAACAAAAGAGAATATATGTACAATAATGTGTAATGCACACATTATTCTGTTTGTGCGTGAGCGTGCGAGCGAGCGAGCGTGCGAGTGCGAGTGTGTGTGTGTGTGTGTGTGAGTGTGTGTGTGTGGTGTGTGTGTGTGTGTGTGTGTGTGTGTGTTGTTGGGGTGGCTGGGCTGTGGCAGGACTGAGCACACACTGGGCTGGCATGTGGCGTTTTAAAGAGCATGCTTGGTATTCCAGCAGGCCCAGGTTGGTGTGTGTCCAAACCCTGATGAGAGAATCCTCCCTCTGCAGCTCTCTCTCTGTGTGTGTGTGTGTGTGTGTGTGTGTGTGTGTGTGTGTGTGTGTGTGTGTGTGTGTGTGTGTGTGTGTGTGTGTGTGTGCAGGGGATAAACAACACGCCTCTATGGCCGCCGTCCACCACACAAGAACCAGCAGGATCAGTGAGTGCATTGAGAGCGAGTGGGATATTGTGTGTGTGTATATGTGTGAATGTGGTTCTCTCTCTGTGTGTGTATGTGTGTGAAAGAGTGTGTTTGTGTGTGTACGTGTGTCTGTCAGTCTAAGTGTGTGAGAAGATTGTAGCCTAACATCTGTGCTGCTGGTTTTGATGTCTTCTATGAAAATGTTATCTTTGGGTCGGAGACCTCTACCCACATTACTTCCATCAGAGCACAAACAGCAGCGGCAGCTGACATATCACACAACACTGCCCCCTAACAAATCCACTGGGCCCTCAGCCAGATTAATACACACACACACACACACACACACACACACACACACAGACACACACACACAGACACAGACACAGACACACACACACACAGACACAGACACACACACACACACACACACACACACACACACACAGACACAGACACAGACACAGACACACACACACACACACACACACACACACACAGTACACATACAAACAAACACACATGCACACACAAAGCCAACACCAATACAGCAACCTCAAATGGGTACACACATACTACACACATACACATACACACACAGTGAAATAAAAACAGACAAAAGACAAATAAGCACACATACAGTACACACACACACACACACACACACACACACACACACACACACACACACACACACACACACACACACACACACACACACACACACACACACACACACACACACACACACACAGACTCAAACACAGATATTGGACACACTGCACTCTTTGCCTTTCCCCCAGCATCTCTAGGGGTGTGGGGCCTATTTGTGGTAAAATAGCTTTTATTGAAAGGCTTTATTATATTAGCCGCAGGAGGCGAGATAGCAGTACAGGCAATTAACTTATCACCCTCCCAGCACGGATGGATGAGAGGGCCGCCATTTACAGAGGCACTGGAACAGGCGCCTTGTATTTCTCTTTATTCCCTAACAGGTGATAGTAAGGCTGCCATAAAAAAAGAAAATAAGAAAAAAAAAAACAAGGCTTTTTCACTGCCCCAGCCACTGGCAAGGGCAGAGAGCCAAAATGGCGTCCGTGCAGGGAGCTGATGTGTCACTGTTTCCATCCATGAAGTGGGTGAGCGGTGAGGGTGAACAAAACTGCAGCTTAGCGTTTCCACTGCGTAAGACTCACCCAGGAGTTTAATGGGGAGAGGAATTGGGAATGCTTGACAGCAGGCGACCGGGTGAGTCTAGGTCACAGACGTGACAGGGTCTTGTGGTGTCTCCTAGGAGACAGACTAAAAAAACGTGTCTGCTTCCGTGACAGCCACCCTACTTACCTCTTGAACTTGGACTACAAATGACCTATCTAAGTAAACTAACCTCTACGTTCAATTTCCTGCCTTGTCGCTCCCATCGGAATGCCACTCGATGTCCAGTGACCTCTAACACAGGATGAAAACCATCCGATTTCGCTGTTTCCTCTCTGTCACGTACTACTTGAGTTCTGGAAAGTTCTAAAAATAGCCACAGACAAAGTGCCACTTTGTCTGACTTACCCAGCGTGTCTTCACTGTGACAGGGGCGGTGCAGATCTCAGATATTTAGAAATACTTTTGATACCATTGATGCACACAATGCAGTTATATTCCGTTCGAGATGTTGTCCTTCTTTGTCCTCTTTTAGTCCGTTTTTTGCTCTATTTCGGTTGGGTTTTTAATCAGGCTTTTTTATGTGGCTACTGTGCTATGCCAAGAAGAGGACAAAAGTGCAGCCTGGCCCTAAATTAATTAGCCTGGGAACATAGCGGGAAATCAAACCAGACAAACAGACTAACTCAATTTCTCGTCTGGGTACGGCTCACTATTCCGATGCTGCCCGCAGATCTGGTAAAGAGAGGGAGAGGGAGAGAAAGAGAGAATAACAGAGCAAGAGAGAGAGAGAGAGAGTGCGTAGGAGAAAAAGAGATGTCTAATTTTAACAACTCAACTTTACAGTGTTTAAATTCATTTCCATTTCGGTGAGAGAGGGGAAAAAAAAACAAACAGTGGAAACGTCTGCCAACTTCATTTTCATCGCTTGCCTAATTTAAACGGCAGACGTCTGCAGTAAACCAGCGGAGGGGTGTGTTGAAAAGAAATGAAAAAAAGAAATAAATGAAAAATAGACTCAGAAACCCACGAAGTGAGGAATTCCTGACAGGAATGGTTGTCAGCGGATCACAGTCGATGTGATCATTTATTTATTTCCTTCTTTCAGAAATGTGATAAAAATATAAGGATGGCGGAGACTGCCTCCATCCATTTGTGTGATTTTTTTGCCTGCCGGCGCGGATGTTAGCACACAGCCTTGTTAGCTAATGGTTCAGATCTGACGTGCTCAGTGTGCAGTCTGGAGGGTCCTTGACTGAAGGGGAGAGACAACCTGAAGAGTGTTAATTGCTTGTCAAGAGGTTGTTAAGCTGAATCCTGCTGTAACTCACTGATGGGGTGTCTGAGAAGTGTGTGTCTAGCATAGGGGGAGGGGATGGCATGTGAAAACACAGATGCATACACACACACACACACACACACACACACACACACACACACACACACACACACACACACACACACACACACACACACACATACACATTACCGGACACACAAACATACACATGCACATATATACACTCACTCACTCACATATACACACACACACACAGACACACATACAGATAACAACAATATACATTCACCTACACACACAGATACACACACATTGTAAACAGAATCTGTGTGTTTTTCTAAAGCATCTGGTCTTGAAAAAAATGGATCCAACAACATTCTTCTTTCCCTCCACCATCTCCTTATTCCTGTCAAACCTCTGGCGGTACGGCCATGATGGGAGACATTCCACTGGCAAACACACTGACAGCCAATGTGGAGAGGCTGCAAAAGGCAATGAACGTCTGCACGATGACAACAACAACAACTACAACAATAATAAAACCGCACATAGAAAAGGGCAATAAAAAAATCAAGATGGTGCACGGAAGCAAATCTTGTAAAACCTCTCCTTCCTTTGTTTTCATGTGTTATTATGAAGAGTGTTGGATTACAACGACAAAGACAAACTATTCAAACGTCAGATTCGGTGGGGTGGGGGGGGGGCAGTCTGTATGTCCTACAGCTGTTGCTCATTCTTAAAGAGGGGGATTTGGGGAGGGGGGGGGGGGGGTTGAGGATGGGGGACAGGAACGGGAAAGAAACATCCTATCGTTTTGAGCACATATTTCGGGGCCAAGACTGATTTATTCCTTCCCAAGCTAATCAAGGAGCCGGTGATCATTACTCACGAAGCACAAGGATCCTGAGGGTCAGGGCAGGGACACACATCCCCTCTCTGAGGTGACTGCTGGAGCAGCAGCTCGGAACTATGGGTAAAACATGGCGGGGACTACACCCCTGCTGCTGGAGCCCTGTACCCTCCTGTGGGCATTCGTCAAGCTGCCAAGGGGCAGTAACTGTGGAGCTGTGAGGCATGTCAAAGGGGGACGCTCGGGGCATTTTAAACAGTTTGGGGGTCGTTTGTGCGGTGGAATGGAGTTGTGGTGTGGTGTAGCCACAACCTCCCGGAGCACTGGTGTCGGGAGCCTCTGGGGAGGGTCAACGATGCTGAGAGAGAGACGCCACCGAAACTTCCAGGAAATGTGTGAGTGTGTGTGTGGGTGGGGGGGGGGGGGGTGTTGGGGGCGGGGGGTGGTGTGTGTGGAGGGAGTGAAGGTTATTGAGGTCGAGTTTCGGCATGCAGTGGCCAATTTCCTGTTTCTTGCCCCTTGTCCAGTCACGCACTATCTTTGGTGTGTTGTTCAGTTTTGAAAGCCGCCGCAATTGGACATCAAAGAGAAAGGAAAACAAGTTTTGGAAAAGTGCTTTAGTGTGTGGGAAAGACAATTCATTTGCGTGTTTATGTGTCTGTTTGCATGAACAGAGGGCATTTGCATGTTTGTGTGCTCAGTGTGTGTTTGTGTGTGTGTGTGTGTGTGTGTGTGTGTGTGTGTGTGTGTTTGTGTGTGTGTATTTGTATTTGTATGTACTGTTAGTATAGGTGAAATGGAGGTTAGAGTGTGGGTTGTGTGTGTGCATACGTGTGAGGTAAGGGTGTGTGTGTGTGTGTGTGTGTGTGCATAAGTGTGAAGTAAGGGTGTGTGTGGGCGTGTGTGTGTGTATGTGTGTGTGTGTGTTCTGCCCATCCAATGGTGGGAGAGTCGTGGCCTCGGAAGACAGAGCCCAGAGCTGGAAGCTGCCAAATCGATGGAATTATCCTTTGCTGATTGTTAATTAAGATCATTAATGCACATACTGAAGAGAGTGGACCTGCTCACACACAGCTCCTCTCATCTCTTCTCCTCTCCTCTCCTCTCAGCTCTTCTCATCTCCTCTCCTCTCATCTCTTTTCTTCTCCTCTCCTCTCAGCTCTTCTCCTTTTCTTCTATCCTTTTCTACACTCTTCTCTCCTCCTCTCCACTCTCAGTCTTTCCCACCCCCTACCCTCTCCAGCACTCTGGAGGCACTTTCGTTGGAGCGAGAGAGAGAGTGTGTGTGTGTGTGTGTGTGTGTGTGTGTATGTGTGGTGTGTGGTGTGTGTGTGTATGTGTGTGTGTGTGTGTATGTGTGTGTGTGTGTGTGTGTGTGTGTGTGTGTGTGTGTGTGTGTGTGTGTGTGTGTGTGTGTGTGTGTGTGTGTGTGTGTGTGTGTGCGGTGTGTCTGTGTGTGTGTGTGTGTGTGTTGGTCGTGGAGAGTGGGGGAAAGAGGCGTTTTGGCCGCGGTGTGCCGCTGGCTCCACTTCAGTTGA
>NC_045170.1:20948533-20958533 GCF_900700415.2 Clupea harengus | reverse complement strand
CTCAGCCGGGTTCAACCCAGGTGAGGCATCTAACAGAGGCAGCCTCACCTTCACCAGACAAAGCACACACACACACACACACACACACACACACACACACACACACACACACACAGAGAGAGAGAGAGAGAGAGAGAGAGAGAGAGAGAGCGAGAGAGCGAGAGAAAGATCGAGAGAGCGAGAGAGAGAAACGCAGGGAAAGAAAGAAAGCAATTAAAACTATCGATGGAACTTCAATGGTGCCTAAGCTGGTGGCTGGTCACCTCAGGGCAAACGCTGCAGAGGCCTCATTCTCTGAGACGAGCCGCTGACGGGCTCCGACTGTCTAAAAAGGGAAGTGCGCACAAAGCTGGAACCTGACGGCAGGGGGAAAAAATGTCCTTTACTTTGGGCATCTGAAGGAGAAGACAGCGGAGGGGAGAATGGGAACTCAAAAGAAGAACTGCCAGGAATATAAGAATCAGGGGATCAAAGAACACTTCAACTCCGGTTAAATAACGATTCCCGGCTCGATAGCTGCTAATTGGGGCTGTGAGGTGACTGGTGGCAAATGAAAAGGTTCACACACATGTTCACGCATTATGAGTTTGGGATTTCACACGTGATTTTGTACAGGGTTGGTTGGTAATGTGGTTGATACTAGTCTTCATCAATAAAACCACATTAGATTGGCTTACCCTTAGCCCTTCTTCTGCCCCCCCACCACACACACACACACACACACACACACACACACACACACACACACACACATAAGCACACACATAGACACACACAAGACATCATTGATTTCGGGCTCTCTGATGTCAGGTTAGAGCATTGGATTTGCGCCTGGTCCTAGCTAGGGCCACAGGGACAAGGAATCGACATTCGGTCACACACTCACTCGCACACATTCGGTCGCACACACACTCACACACATTCACTCACAGACTCACTCACACACATTCGCTCACACACTCACGTACATACAATCGGTTACACACTCACTCACACACATTCGGTCACACACTCACTCACACACATTCGGTCACACACTCACTCACACACATTCGGTCAGACACTCACTCACACACATTCGGTCACACACTCACTCACACACATTCGGTCACACACTCACTCACTCACTCACACACATTCGGTCACGCTGGTGACTAGAGTAAACAGTGTGACCTGTTTGAAAAGACATACCTTTGCACTGGTTGGTATTCTTGTCCAGGATGGCCTTGGTTGACACTATTTTTCCATACCTAGAAAAGGAAACAAAAACGCAGAGAGAGAGAGAGAGAGAGAGTCAGAGGAATATCAGCAGATAACGTTACATATTTTCCTCCGTTTTTCGAGTACTATTTGTTATCTGAGCAGGAAAACGAAAACCAAAAGGAGGGAAGAGTTGGCAGGGGATCCATTTGGTGTCTGTATAGTAGCCCCGAGAGCTGGACCAATGGCCTTCAAGGGGAGAGAGTTGCTTTGGATGCTGTATCAATCAACTGGCTATGTTCTCAATGTATGAGAGAGAGAGAGAGAGAGAGAGAGAGAGAGAGAGAGAGAGAGAGAGAGGGAGAGAGAGAGCAAGCATTTTAAAGTACTTCCATGGCCGGCCGGAGATGACAACCAATTGGCTTCTCTCTCTCTCTCTTTCTCTCTCTCTGTCTCTCTCTCTCGCCCTCGCTCTCTCATATTCTCTCCTTCTCTGTGCGGGGCAGAAAATAGACAAATCCCAGGAAGTGAGGAAGTGTGTGGCTTCCTGGCCCCATTTTTCACCAGCGGGGGGATAATTGTGCCATTTCTCACAGCACAGACTCTATTTACTGCATGCTGTGGGGAAGGGAGAAGGTTTATGTGCTCTAGTGTGTGTGTGTGTGTGTGTGTTTGTGTGTGTGGTTGTATATATTTCATGTGCTGATTTCTGTGTAAGTGTGTGTGTGTGTGTGTGTGTGTGTGTGTGTGTCTGTGTGTGTGTGTGTGTCTGTGTGTGTGCGTGTGTGGATGAGAGGGAGTATTGCGTCTTAGTGGGGGTTGGCCATTACATCCTACGGCGCTCTGGAGGGGCAAACTTAAGAGCCTGCGTGACTGGAGTGACTGGAGTGAGTGTGCGCTGACTCCAGTGCTCATTCACACAAGCCAGCCTTAATAGGGGCCCTCTTCTCCACGCCTACGACTTCATTTCCTTTTGTGAGGCAGAAGCGGGGGCCTCCGTAATCATCCATACACACCCCCCTCCCCCCCACTGCTACATACAAGCGGAGAACAGATTAGATTCCACGGGGAATCCTACGCATCGCCACGGTTACGAGTAAAAAAATAGATTTTGCCGCCTGTGTGTGTGTGTATGTGTGTGTTTGTGTGTGTTGGGACTTGATTGGAAAAAGGGGCCTGTATTGTGTTTCACGGTGGTTTCCGTTTCATTACGCTGCGTTTTACGAGCAACGTCAAGTTCACGGGCGGAATAAAAAGCGTGTTGGGATGGATGTCACACTAGAGTTTCTTTGTGTCACTCAAGCACCTGGGGTAATTACATGCAATCATGTGCAATATGAAACACTTTCTCTTAAAATACACACACACACACACACACACACACACACACAAACAGCTAACAGTGTGTTCAGTTGATTGAGATTTAGTTTCACATTCTTTTTTTTTTCCTTTCTTTCAATTTTTTCCTTTCTTTCAATTTTTTGTTAAAAATGCATTTCTGTGTTGCGTGTGTGTGTGTGTGTGTGTGTGTGTGTGTAGTGTGTGTGTGTGTGTCTGTCTGTTTGTTCGTGAGTGTATTTGTGGACTTGGTTTATGATCCCAAAAGTAAATAGAAAACTGTGTGTGCTAGGTTAGTTAATTGTGTAAAGTAAACCAAAAGAGACAGAAGGTGCTTGTGTTTCTGTGTCCCACTGGCATTCCTCTCATTAAAAGTTCTAGGTTGTGTGTGTGTGTGTGACTGTGTGTTTGTTTGTGTGTGTGTGTGTGGTTTGTGTATATGTATGCGTGCGCCTGAGTATGTGTGTGTCTATGTGTGTGTGTCTTTGTGTGTGTGTGCCTGCGTGCCCATGCCCGTGCTTGTGTGTGTGTGTGGGTGTGTGTGTGCGTGCGTGCCCATGCCCGTGCTTGTGTGTGTGTGTGTGTGTGTGTGTGTGCGTGCGCGCGCCCGTGTGTGTGGGGGGGTCCTCTGGGAAAGGGAGTGTGTGTTCTTTCGGATGCCAGCTCATCACCGTTCCTCTCATTAAAAAATGAGTGAGAGTTCATCAAGCATCCTGCCTTGTGATCCAAAAATACTGCCTCTCTCCGGCGTACCACGTGCCACCAGACCAGCACCGCACCGCACCACACCCCACCACACCGCACCACACCGCACCGCACCACACCCCACCACACCGCACCACACCGCACCGCACCACACCCCACCACACCGCACCACACCCCACCCCACCCCACCGCACCACACCACACCGCACCCCACCGCACCCCACCGCACCACACCACACCACGTGCCACCAGACCAGCACCGCACCGCTCCCCACCACACCGCACCCCACCGCACCACACCACACCACGTGCCACCAGACCAGCACCGCACCGCTCCCCACCACACCGCACCCCACCGCACCACACCACACCACGTGCCACCAGACCAGCACCGCACCGCACCACGTGCCACCAGACCAGCACCGCACCGCACCACCACCGCACCCACCGGCCACCAGACACCCCACCACACACGTGCCACCAGACCAGCACCGCACCGCACCACGTGCCACCAGACCAGCACCCACCGCTCCCCACCACACCGCACCCCACCGCACCACACCACACCACGTGCCACCAGACCAGCACCGCACCGCACCACGTGCCACCAGACCAGCACCGCACCGCACCCCACCGCACCGCATCGTACTTCTGCTGTGTCACCAAAAAAATACACGGCGAGAGGGGCTGAGGGCACGGGCGGATATGCATAAACACACACACACACACACACACACACACACACACACACACACACACAAACCGCTATACTGGCAGGACAAGGAGTCAGCAGCATTGTGGCCCCCTCGATGGAGCTGGGCTGCCTGCTCACAAGCACAACTGTGCGGCGACCACCATTACGTCCCATTAAGTGAAGTCAGTGAAACCCTTTTTGAGCATTTTCTCTCACTCCTTTAGTACAAACTTTTGGGAATTTTGAACGGGAACGACTGCACATTTCAGCGTCTGTGAAGCTCACACAAGCTAACCGCCGAGGCCATTTGATCGCATGATGTGACTGAAAGAGACAGCAGAGAGCGAGAGAGAGAGAGAGAGAGAGATAAAAGCGCTCTATTTTAGTGGTTGCCTGAAACGTTAGCCTACTAGCTAGCAAATGCTAATGTGCCAGAGCTTCAGCTGGGCATCTGACATTAGTCATAAAATCATGCTGATGTAACACGGGTAGTTAGCAGAGAGGCAAAAACACAAGGATACAGTAAGGGAAGGAGTTATGGCAACTCCATAGTGATATATGCTTAATGTGTCAATCAGGACTGGAAGGCAATTGGGCAGCTGGATGGGGAGTTGTTAGTGTAGGACACTGCAGCCCTTTATGAGTGTGTGTGTGTGTGTGTGTGTGTGTGTGTGTCTGTGTGTCTGTGTGTCTGTGTGTGTGTTTGTCTTTCTCTTCCCGGTCCCCGCTGCCACAGACGAGGCATATTTCATAGTGAGGCCGTCTCCCGTTTCAGGCCTGGCGCAGCGGGTGACTTGGGCAGGGCGGCTCTCGGGTTGATGGAGTGCCCTCTGGAGGGTCCTCCCCCGGTGCCGACGCCTCCGCCACCCAAGCGTTTTACGGCCCAGCGACGCTCGAGCGAGCAAAGGGGGGAGAGAGAGGCCGAGGGTAGCCCAGCCTGCTCAGATGAACTTTCCCAACACAACACCCACCCCTCCCTCCCTCCCTCCCTGGGTTCTCCGGTTCAGCGTTCCGGGAGCGCCAGACTGTCACATCCCTCCCCAAATCCTGGCCCCCAGTGGCTCTGATGGGTCCCCTGCTGTCCCCTGCTAGACCCCTAGAGCCAGTCGTGTGTGGCAAACAGATGGGTGCCCTGGAGGAGGCTGGAAAGTGGAGGGTGGTGGAGAAGAGCTTGTGGACAGCACACGACACACAGACACATATGCAAATACACGCACACACACACACACACACACACACACACACACACACACACACAAACACACAAAGCTCCTGTGCCACGTCCTAGCATAGAAGCAAATATCTACGCCCTAGTGGAAGGCTGAAGGTGGAAGAGGGAGGGCTGACACATCCAAGCCTGACTGAAAAGCCCCAGAGAGCTCTCGTCTAACACTGGCCTCGCTGAGCTCTGTCTCACACACATATACTCAAAGCACATGCACAAACACACACACACACTGACACACACTCACAGCACACAAACTCAAAGTACACACACACACACACATACACACACACAAGCTCTCACACCTCATGTACCACGTCCCTGCACAGCAGCATCCATCTCTGGTTTCCAGTGCAGGGTGGGAGACATTTGACCAGTGGGTAAATCATACCGATACACAAGCCTATGGGCTCACCTAAGCTCTCTAAGCAAAACACACTCACTTACCAAGGGACAATTTATGGCTTCCGTGATAGATGTTTTCAAACAGTAAATTATTTAAAAAAAAGAGGCTTTAAAGGAACATATTATCCACGATTGCCTAATATGTTCGCCAGTCTAAATCCATCACTTCCCGAAACATGGGCCTTGACTCTGGTTTGCCGGAACATTCTGACAGCTTCAGGAAGCAGAGGTACAGGAAGCCTGGGCTTGTATGTCTCCTTGCTCCAAGGTTCCATCCATCAAGCAGGCAGGCTGTTACGCAAGGGCTCGTAACAAAAGATGGCCGGACGCTGGCTTTTACAGAAAGGACAAACCTGTCCACCAGGAGGATTACAGCCCACCATGAGGTCACTGCCTGGACTGAGTATTTGCTTGCTAACGCGATTTCATTCCCACATTTTACCAGATGTGTCTTTTTTTCCCCCAAATACATCTTAACAAGACTGAAAGACATGGGGGAGGGATGAGTGTATATAAAATGAAGACAGGAATACAAAGATGAGTATTTCTGTCTCGTGGATAAAAGCCACACTCTCAGTCTGAGGGGCTTGATGGTGATTAAAGTGACAGGCGCTAGAGATGCTGATCAGAGCTCTGGAAGCGTGGACAATGAGCCAGACAGAAAGGCAGTGTTAAGAGAAAGAGAAATTAGTGATGGAGGGAAGAGGAGGCGGCGGAGAGATGGAGTTAAAGAGAAGGATAGAGAGAGTTGGCGAGCACGTTGGCGCACGGTGGAAGAATGCATGCAGGAAGTAATGGGAAAGAAAGACAGAAAGAAAGAAGAATGGGAGATGGGAAATGGAGTATTTAACAAAGCCAACAATAGTGATGTCTATTAGCAGTACAGCTGTTTTATTCATGCCCGACAGCTCTCCTCCTCCTTGGTCAGGGCCTACATGGCCCGCCCTCACCTCACACATCACTTCCTGTCTCCCAGGGGTTACGGTCAGCATGATTGACAGGGGTCAGAGTGGTGGGCTGGGCAGCGGGGTGGAAAGAGGAGAGAGAGCAGACAGCTGGACTGTCTTAAAGCCCCACAGGATCCAGGCCAGGAGGCCTCTGCCAATGTACAGACAGGTGCTCTGGACCATAAAGATCTTATGCTCCCTCCCTCCCTGCCTCCCTCCCTCTCACTCTCTCTCTCTCTCTCCCTCTCCCTCTCCCTCCCTCCCTCTCTCCCTCTCTCTCCCTTTCTCATCTGACCAAAGATATGACTTACGGTGATGTGGGAGGTTCCAGTGGCTTGCTGTGCTTTGATTTTAAACACCAGCCCAGCAGCCTCCTCCTGAGGTGGGGAACAGACACCTACGGTCAGTCGGACAGTCAGTCAGTCATTTTAAGGGCCCCAGCGGTGGGTCCCTGCTGGTTTCCTCCCCATCTAGTTTACCAAGCTTGTGACTTTTCATTGACCCCTTTTTTTTTCCACAGGTGACAGTGTTAACGTTCAAATCTCCACCAGCGACACACTCAATGGACAATGAAAAGGAGAAAGTCCTCTGGTAATATATTTTTTGAATAAACAGCATTAAACATAACGCAAAGATGTCACCAGTGCCATAATCAAGAGGTAAAGGAAGCTTTATTACGCATTCTGATACCGTATACTGTAACATTGAACCATTTTATGTTTTATGGATACTGGGCATCTCCTTATATTGATGCCGTTGAAAGACTCTGAAAAATAGATTTTTTATTCCGCTCTTCTGTGCATGCCAAGCATGAACTGCCTGGCCTCGCTCGATCACACCAGAGGGGGCAGGGGCGGGGGCGGGGGTGGGCTCTTATTCCAGCCCAGAAAAGTGGGACTCATGTGGGCATGTATGTGGTGGATGCCCCCTGACAATGGTATGGGCCAGAAGGGCAGATGCTGTTTAGTTTGTGTCAGTGCAATGACACATTTGGGGGGGGGGGTATAGAGGAAGATCAAGGGGCAGTAGGAGGGGGGACACTCTGCTTGTGTAGTACTAATGGTTTTTGGATTAGATGCATGTGTCTTTACGCAGTGGCGATGCAGAGTTGTGTTAATGCGTCCCTTGTGTCCTGGTAGAGGGATGGGATTGGATGTGTGTATGTCTCTTTGGTCTCTTTGGTGTGTGTGGATGTAGGTCTCTCTGGTGTGTGTGGATGTAGGGCTGTGTGGACACTCTGCTCGCGTCCTTGTGTGATCCGGAGCTGATGACTCACTGGGAAATGTGCTGATGTGCGCACGCATAAAGGCATAGCAGTACAGAAATACTCACGCAGACAGACACACACACACACACACACACACACACACACACACACGATTCACACACTGTTTTAGAAACGCGCAAAAACTGCAGCAAAATGCAGAAAAATTGTTAAACACACCCATCGACACACATACCGCATGACATAGCTTAGCATACGCACTCTCATCAACTCATCCACTTACCCTCCCTCACATACACACACACACACACACACTCGTGCACACAGGAAAATGCAGCCCTGACAGGATGTGCGGTTGACAAATGCCGTGTGTCACATGAGCTGATTGGAGCCTGCGTTCCCTCGGCAGGAGCCTCCACCCACACAACTCACTACAATGACTGATGACCAACTCACACAGCAGAGCAGAGTGCCTCTAATGGAGCGAGCGAGGGAGAGGGGGAGGGATGGAGGAAGAGAGAGGGAGATGGAGAGAGAGAGGGAGAGAGAGAGGAAGATGGAGAGAGAGAGAGGAAGATGGAAGCTGTGGGAGATAGAAGGAGAGAGAGAAGGAGATAAGGAGATGAGAGACAGGGATGGAGTTCAAATGCAGAGAGAGGGCAAGATAGGAGATATGAAAGAGAGGAAGGGAAAGGAGTGAACAAATGAGAGAGAGAGAGAGAGAGAGGAAGGACGTGAAAGAAACTGGGAGGCAGTGCAAAAGAGGGATGGAGAAAAGGAAAGGGAGGGACAGAAAGAGGGAAAGAGAGATGGAGAGAGAGACTCCACCAAAGAGAACAGCCCCTCATCTAAAGGAGTCACTAATCGTCTAAAATGCCCATCCTCTCAGCTTATCACTGACATGGATACTGCACTCCTCTCCTCCTCTCCTCTCTGACTCCCTCCCCATCTCTCCCCATCTCTCCCACTCCCTCTCCCCTCTGTATCTCTCTTTCCCTAATTCCCTGTCTCCCCCATCCATCTCTCCCTCTCTCTCTGATCCTCTCTCACCCCTCTGTGTGTGCCTCTCCCTCCCTCCCTCCCTCCCTCCCTCGCTCCCTCCCTCCATCCCTCCCTCTCTCTCCCCTCTGTCTCTCTCTGTCCAGCCTGCTCTGTGTGACAGCTCTATCATCTGTAGAGCTGACAGGAGGGCCGTGGCGTCGGGGGAGTCGGCTCCTGTGTTCGTGTCAATCAGTCTTCCCCGGGCTGACAGGCCCGGCAGAGCCAGCGCCGACTCCTACGGGCTCCCGCGGGGCTGGGCGTGTTCGGCGCGACGCGGCCAATACAGGCACAAAAAAAAAACAAAAAAAACACAGCTCCGCACCAAAGGACTCGACGAGAACAGGACAGGCAGATCAGGCGACCAGGCGGAGAGAACGAGGGAGACAGAGAGTCAGAGGAGTAGAGAGATGAAGGCTGAGTGATAGAACGGTATGGGGCAGAGAGATAGAGGTAGAGATTTAGATAGACAGAGAAGTAAAGACATAGAGAGGTGTAACGATAGAGAGCTGGGGGGGAAGAGAGATACAGATGTTGATGTATGTTTCAATGGTGTTCTGTGCTCCATGCTTTGGCAAGACTAGTTTCCTTTAAATGGTCGTGTCAATAAAGCAGAAAAAGATAGATAGGTATATTGGTAGAGGGAGAGAGGCAGGGAGGAAGAAAAAAACAGGTGGAGCGGTTGGGCAAGCGGGGAAGATGGGAAGGCTGCACGTGTGTGTGCGTGGTGCGCTGGAAACAGGATGAATAATGCAGCCATACCCGCGGGGCAAAGGAGTGCGTGTGTGAGCGCGTGTGTGAGTGTACGTGTGTGTGTGTGTGTGTGTGTGAGTGAGTGTGTGTGAGCGAGTGTGTGTGAGCGGGAGCGAGCTTCCCTGAGTCACAGAACAATGTGGCCGGGCTCCTGATGATACATCATAGTTAAGGATGGAGTGCAGCGCGGCGGCTCCTCACGACCACACGGGCCCTTCACACTCACGGGGGCCCTGAGTCGGGCGGGGGACGCCGAGGTGTCTCCACTGGCTGGAGATAGGCTGAGATAAACCCTGAGACACAACAGGAACCGGGGGGGGGGGGGGGGGGGGGGGCTCATGTGGGCCAGCACTGGGCCAGAACTGCCCCCGAGTCGGATGCCCTCTAAGTGGGGGGTATGGGAGGGTAGGGTTTCTATAGGTGGGTGATGGATGATAACTAAGATGTGGGTACAGTACTCCCTGCATTCC
>NC_045170.1:20941033-20943533 GCF_900700415.2 Clupea harengus | reverse complement strand
CACAGACACAACCTCATGTCATATCACAGACATATCACAGACACAGCCTCATGTCATATCACAGACATATCACAGACACAGCCTCATGTCATATCACAGACATATCAAAGACACAGCCTCATGTCATATCACAGACACAGCCTACCACCATGTCACAGACATATCACAGACACAGCCTCATGTCATGTCACAGACATATCACAGACACAGCCTCATGTCATATCACAGACACAGCCTCATGTCATATCACAGACATATCAGAGACACAGCCTCACGCCATATCACAGACATATCACAGACACAGCCTCATGTCATATCACAGACACAGCCTCATGTCATATCACAGACACAGCCTCATGTCATATCACAGACATATCACAGACACAGCCTCATGTCATATCACAGACACAGCCTCATGACATATCACAGACACAGCCTCATGTCATATCACAGACACAGCCTCATGTCATATCACAGACATATCACAGACACAGCCTCATGTCATATCACAGACATATCACAGACACAGCCTCATGTCATATCACAGACATATCACAGACACAGCCTCATGTCATATCACAGACATATCACAGACACAGCCTCATGTCATATCACAGACATATCACAGACACAGCCTCACGCCATGTCACAGACACATCACAGACACAGCCTCACGCCATGTCACAGACACAGCTTCCTATTGGTTCAGAGCCAGCTGGTATGTGTAACCTCTATAACCAACTGTGGCCCAGATCTGGCCCGTCTACATGCCCCAATCTGTCGGAGGCTGAGCATCATCTCTCTGGCCAGGCAGAGGAGGAGGAGGAGGGATGAAGAGCAGGGGTGAAGGTGGCCCCAGAGACTGCAGTACATGTAGTGCAATACTGCTGACAACATTAGATATGTCGTTCTGATTTGAGTGCATAGTGAAACCACTGGTGCAACATAGGGCCAAGACCACAAAGCACGGCCAAGATCACGGTTTCATTTCTAAGGAACCGCTGATGTGATATACAGTACGGCGACATAATGCACTGTAAATTTGAGCCTTGTGCAGGTAAATTGGTATTTCACATAAAGGGAACCGCTTGTCTTTTAATGCATGGAGCTTTTGATTGGCCGGCGACATATTGTGCTGTACCACATCTCTGGCGAGGGAGAGGCATACTGAACGACCACGCCATGATATGCAAATGCAGCTGGAACCTGCAGCCATGCAGCCACACAGTACCCAGATAGAGGACTGCTTTGGTCTGCATTGGACCCAGTTCTGGCACCAGAGATTGCAGGAAGATTACTTGGTTCTGACCCTGCGCCCTGTTTCCCTAAAGCATCTTAAGGCTGAGATGAACTTGGCCCTATTGTAAGTCAATGAGCGGACATCATCTTTAGCTTTACTGTAAAGACGCTTTTGGGGGAACAAGGCTCTGATTTGGCGTGGAGGTCAGGCATGGGGAGCCAGCTGATGGGGTTTTAATGGCTCCACACAAAAACCTGTGAGGTGTTCTGACACACACCACACACACACACACACACACACACACACACACACACACACACACACACACACACATAGTCCGGGGCCGATGAAGGAGCGCTGGCCAGTGCGGGGCCTTTCCCCTCCGAGCTGGGTGGAGATGCCCGAGTAATTGGCTGGATTGGACGTAGACGGCTCTTGAGAAACAGCCAGGGAAAGGTTACGCAAGCAAGCACTCGCCTGGCCCTCTATTTCACCATGGCCAGGCCGTCTCGTCTTTATTAATGGCCGTGACCCTTTTCCTGCCTTCGACGCAACGGAATTTAATGGACCTGAACAAAGCTGTTAGTGTGATCCCGAGTGTGTGTGTGAATTTGTGTGTGTGTGTGTGTGTGTGTGAACTTGTGCGTGTGTGTGTGTGTGTGTGTGTGTGTGTGTGTGTGTGTGTGTGTGTGTGTGTGTGTGTGCGTGTGTGTGTGTGTATGTGTATGTGTATGTGTGTGTGTGATCATGTGGATTAGGAGGCTACATGTTTGAGGCTGATTCATGAGTGCCAGAATGAGGTCATTGCCAGGAGTGGGTAATTTAGAGTACATGTGCTTATGTTTGTCTATGCCTGCGTGTGTACTGTGCATGCATGCGGTAAAATATACAGGGTGTGTGCGTGTGTGTGTGTGTGTGTGCCTGTGTATATGAGTTGTATGTGTTTGTGTGTAGGATTGTCTGTATGTACATGCATATGAGAACAAGTATATGCTAATTTGCAAATGTTAGTAGGCTTATGTGTGAACATAAACACATATGCATGTGTATAATGATTTTAATGTATATACTGATGAATGCATGTTTGTGTGTGCACACGTGTATGTGTGTGTGTGAGTGTGTGTGTGTGTGTGTATGTGTGTGTGAGTGTGTGTGAGTGTGTGTGTGTGTGTGTGTGTGTGTGCATGCATGCGTGCGTGTGTGACTCACGGTTGGCAGAGCTTGATGAGGTCCTGGTCGGTGGTGCCGGGGGGAAGGCCG
>NC_045170.1:20916033-20921033 GCF_900700415.2 Clupea harengus | reverse complement strand
CCTGCAGCCAAACAATAAACAGCTAAATAACAACACGCTTAAAAGAGCCCTGCGCCACAAACACACATACACACACACACACACACACACACACGCACATTATCTCCCTCTCTCTTTCCCCCTTCTCTCTCTCTACTCGTGGTCTTCCTGCCTCTGTCTATTCTCTCTTTCTCCTTCCCTGTCTCTCTCTCTCTCCCTCTTCCTCTCTCTTTCTTTCTGTCACAGTCACTGTCACAGACAGTCTTTGTCACTGTCCCCCCTCTCACTCACTCCATTGCTCTCTATCTCTCTCTCTCTCTCTCTCTCTCTCTCTCTCTCTCTCACTGTCTACACCTCCCCCCCTGTCTCTCCCTCCCTCCCTCTCTGGGACAGAATGTTGTGGACGGAAGTGCCGCCGCTGCCACATCAGACGCAATACTACGTGTCGCGAAAAAAAATATAAAAAAACCTCACCCAATTATTTGTGCATAATGACGGCTAACTCCACACATTAACGCAGATATCCCAGCCCTGTCCTTTAAATCCCCCCCAGCCTTCACTCAGTGTGCCGTACTTAACATCAGCGCTGCTAATGAGGGGGTGGGGGGTTTAATCAGAAGGGAAATGGTGTCATATTTCACTGATGACTAGGGGGCCGTGCGCGACGCTGCTGATGCAAAGGGCCTCCCTGGAGTCGGCTGGACTGGGTGTCTTGGGGCCGCATGTGGGGAGGGATGGGTGGATCATTAATGACACGTGAGGAAATGAAAGCGTGGAGCTGAGCAGTCATGCACTAGTTGTGAACTGATGGTGATTCGAGGACATAACCTGACTTGGTTTGAGTCGGATCAGCGTTGAGTCGTCCGCACTGGAATGTTACCGTGGGAGAGCGGCATTCCCAGGGATCGTGTTACACTCGTGGGGATGGGGGAGGGTGGATGTGTATGTGAGTCTTTGAGAGTGTGTGTGTGTGTGTGTGTGAGTGTGTGTGTGTGTGTGTGTGTGTGTGTGTGCCTGAGTGTTTGTTTGCATATCTGTGCATGTGTGTGTATGCATGTGTGTATGTGTGTATGTGTGGGCACTTGGGCTTGTTACAATTATGATTGTAATCAGAAAATAGAAATATGCTATGGCAAGGTCGCTAAATGAAAGAGTGGAATTGTGTGTGTTCATGTCTTTGTCTGAATGTGTACATCCAGGCGTGAGTGCTTGTATGTGTGCATGTACTGTATGTGTGGCTGTATGTGTGTGTGTGTGTGTGTGTGTGTGTGTGTGTGTGTGTGTACGAATGTACGTGTGTATGCACATGTGTGCATGCCTGTCTGTGTGTTTATATTTACATGCCTGTATCTATGTGTGTATATGTGTGTGTGTGTGTGTGTGTGTGTGTGTGTGTGTGTGGATCGTGTGAGCAGGGGGGGGGGTTGTCAGGAATCCTGTGTGAGTTCATGGGGAACGCTTTCCCACCATGGACACATGCAGGTGCCTTCCCAGCAAGAACCCTAACGACCGACGAGGAGACCCAATTCAAGCCTCCCGCCCCCTCGTGCACATAGCCACTCAGTATGTGTCCGAGGTCCTCTCTGCACCACCACACAGCACCTAGAGTTTACCCAATTTGCATTATTAAACATCAATGCAGAAAACCAGAGAAAAATACACCCTCCGACGCCACAGCCTGCCTGCCTCAACAATGGGCATAGGAGGAGCGACTTAGGAAGGGATCAGGCTGGCAGCCTATGGTGCCTCAGTAGCCTGGCGCCACTCTTCATACCCTTTGCCACCGCCCCGCTGTCGATGGGCACTTTTAATAATTTATAGCCCTAAAGGATTGGCGAGGCTTAATTGGCATCCAGGCTTAATCCTCTGCCACACCGTGGGGAGGTGCACTGCAGCATGGCTTTCTGGGAAACTGGAGGACTTGGCTCATGCTGATATGTCTAAAGACAGAGAAAGGCGTCTCGGTGCTGAAGTTAAAAGGCTTTAGTTTGAAATCAGACATTGGATGTTGCCGTGCAGTAGAGATTGCGCGGATGATGTGTGTCTGTGTGAGTGTGTGTGTGTGTGTGTGTTTGTGTGTGTGTGTGTGTGTGTGTGTGGAGGGGCGTGGATACATCTGCTGAACAGCCGGTGACCAATCGGTGTCTGCGTGATTCAGACATTGAGTAGAGCGTTCATGGGTGTATGTGTGTTTGCACGTGTGTGTGTGTGTGTGTGTGTGTGTGTGTGTGTGTGTGTGTGTGTGTGAGAGCGAGTGTGCATGCGCTGGTCACTTGGGGAGCTGAAAGAGCACCTGCAGCCAGGGGCTAAGAGGGATGATTGGGTTCATTTTCTCATCAGCCTCTCGGCTCCCACTCAAACTCAGGAATCACAGGCTCTCAATGCCCCATAAACACATCAGCAGAGCGGAAGCCAGGCTGGACAAACATCAGCACATTACACACACACACACACACAGAGACACACACACACAGACACACACTCACACACACACACACACACACACAAACTTACACACGCGGGTGCACACACATACACACACTCTCACACACAAACACACACGCACCCATTGATGGACACACATGAGGAGCAAAAAGAGAGGTGGGACAAGAGAGAATAAGAATGAAACCAGGACAGGCATATAGACAGAGAAAAAGCATGGGACAAGGAGAGAGAGAGACAGAAGACTAAATCGAAGCACAAAGAAAGAAAGAGAGGGGGAGGGAGGGAGAGGCCTGAGCAGTGGACAAGCCAGACAACAGGGCATCATCTCACAGCCAGTGTCTGGTTTCCCTAACAAAAGGGCGGCGCTCTGCTTAACTCAAGACAGCCATAGAGTAGAGGGGGCCCCTCTGTCAATCTAAACCCCTGCAGTCGGGGGAGAGAGAATCTACACCGCTGGTCCGCTGTCAATCACCCCGTATCCCGGGGCGACGCCACCGCCACCGCCACACGAATACGAAACCGAGCCAAAACAAGCCCTCAGGCTAGCCTTGAGTCACCGTTACTCTCTTGGCTGGGTTGCCGTGCCAAGGAGACGTCTTGGATGCGTTCTGGTGTGAGTTGGAGGCGTGCGATTGGCTGTGATCAGGAGGAGATCTTAATTCGCTGGCGACGGTGGGCTGCTGATGCTGATGCTGATGCTGATGCTGATGCTGATGCAGGGAGATGCGCAGGCAGAGCTGCAGGTAGCGCCCACATTACGCCGCTGCCACGGTGATCCATCCATCGCATTGTTCCCTTGGTTACTGTTTCTACAGTACCCTGGCTCCAATTAAATTTGCCTCCTGCCGAGACACTGTTACCCACCACCCTTCTCCCCTCTTCTGCCTTTCTCTCTTTCACTCTGTCCGTATCTTTCCCTCTTTCTGTCTATTTATCCCACTCTCTGTTTCTCTCTTCCTTCTCCTGTCCCTCCTGTCATTCTCTCTCTGCCCTGTTCTCTCCCTCTCTCTTTCTGTTTCTCTTCCTCTCCTCTTTCTCAACCTCTCCCTCTCTCCATGTCTCCCCCTCTCTCTGCAGCCATGTAATATGAACAGCAGACCTTCACCTGATGCCTTTCACCTTGAGAGACACAGACGCCGGCGGCCGTGTGCTGGTCTCCGCTCGCCACTCGTCTCCGTTCGCCGCTCTCTCATCCCTCTCCTCTCCCCTCCTCGTCTCGTCTTTATCGGATTACCACGCCCAGGCCCTCAGGACCCGGCTCCCCTTCCACCTCTCACCCCAAAACGAGCAGCTCTGTCTGGGGTGGAGTGGGAGTGGAGTGAGCCTGGGTCCAGCCCCCCCCCCCCCCCCCCTTCCAACAGTAGGTAGGCTAATAGGAAATGAATGGGAGGCCTTCACTGATGAAGTCTTGACTCCAGTTTCCTCCTCAACTCATTTAGCGCTGTGGGCCGGAAAGGCGGGGCGTCTCAGACATAACAGGACTCTGGACCAGACGTCAGATCTGAGCCGCAGTCAGCCGGCCTCCACAGTCGGCACGGTAACCCAACCCAACTTCCTTAGCCACAGTAAATCTGAGCTACCGGTTTAGTTTACCTGCATGCCTATCACACGAGCAGCACACAATGCCGTAAGCTTCACAGTGCTGGGTAAATGTGGAACCTCTTATCAATGGCTTCGACTCAACATCCATACCTCTTCAAACACCTACATTGGGGGTGGGGGCCACAGTGGTCCTATCTAAATACACAGAGCTATGCTTTCACTCAACATCCAGTACATCTCTTCACCCACCAGACATTTCTCTAACCCAGCTCCTCACAGCTTCAGGCCTACACGCATATGTCTCTTCTGGGATGCGATGCGAGGCCGCCCTCCCCATCCAGTGGGGCAGACAGCGGGCAGCAGTGAGGGATGCCACCACATGCCACCACGACCTCCTCCGGCAGCAAGACAATGATCCCAACACACTGGCATCCCTCAACATCCAGGCCTCTTCATTACCCTCTTGGTACGCATGCGGGCAGGCGGGTAGGCGGCAGACCGTGGGCACAGTGAGGGATGCCACCAGTGACGGGGGCAGGTCTCTCTGATGGAGTCATTAAGCAGCCGGCGCCCAGGGAGCCGCGGGGGAGGCTAATGTTCACCGTAATGTCTGGAGGAAGTCGTTTGCCTACTGGCACTGATTGTCCCTCCATATATCTCTTAATTGCGCCCTGAGATACTGCACACACTGTGTGTCTGTGTGTGTGTGTGTGTGTGTGTGTGTGTGTGTGTGTGTGTGTGTGTGTGTGTGTGTGTGTGTGTGTGTAAAAGAGAATGGGTTACTGCCAGACAACAACAAGGCGTCTCATTAGAGCCCAGCAAGGCATAGGATAATCAGATCCATCCTTACTGGAGCCATCATCAGAAGCTTCCAGAAATGTGTCAAAGATACCACATGAAGCAAGTCCTACTTAGACGAGACAGGGCACAGCGTATGGGAGAGGAGAGAGAAAGCAATTAAGAATCGACTCCGAGAGAATATGGCTGTGTTAGCACTGCATATTATTACCATCGGTTACTATGAAGTTTTTACA
>NC_045170.1:20898533-20901033 GCF_900700415.2 Clupea harengus | reverse complement strand
TATTGTTCTGATATTCCTTATCACGTTGATGGCTACTTTGTAATGCAAAACACAGTTTGTAAATGCAGATCTTTATCCAGCTGTGTCTAATTTGCCCTGTGACTTCTTCAAGAAGAGCAGCCATATCATGAACAGACTTTAAGAGTGCTTTACGGCATTAGCCATTAAGGCTTGACTTTTTGTCTGTCTCTTATTACGTGCTGAAAGGTGGTGCGCGTGCACACACACACACACACACACACACACACACACACACACACACACACACACACACACACACACACACATTCCACCCACAGTAGATAGCCGCTGGCCAGTCATTCCCAGCCCTGTGTGTGTGTAGATGGGACTGTTGTTATTTCTGCAGTACAATAGCTTGCCCAGCATAATGTAACCAAACCCTTTTCCTTGCTTTTGAGTCCTCCTCCTCCTTTCTCCCCCTCCCTCTCTCTCTCTCTCTCAACATGTATACACAAACATGCATACTCTTTCATTCTTTCACCTTCTCTCCCTCCTTTCCCGTCTTCTCCCTTTTTCTCTCGATCTGTCTCGTTCTCTCTGTCTCCCACTATTTCTCTCTCTCGTTCACTCTCTCTCTCTGCCGCTCCCTCTCTCGCTCTCCCCCTCTCTCTTCCCCCTCACTCCTCCTCTCTCCCTGTCTCTTTCAGAGTGAGAAAGTGAGTGTGAGAGTAAGTGAGAGAGTGAATGAGCGAGTCAGTGTGAGAGGGTGAGTGAGTGAGTGCTGAGTGAGTGAGTGAGTGAGTGGAGGAGTGAGCCAGTGAATGAGTGAGTGAGTGAGTGGGTGAGTGAGTGAGTGAGTGAGAGTGAGTGTGTGAGTGAGTGAGAGAGTGACAGAGTGAGAAAGTGAGTGAGAAAGTGAGTGAGAGAGTGAGTGTGAGTGGGTGAGTGAGTGAGTGAGAGTGAGTGCGTGAGTGAGTGAGTGAGAGAGTGACAGAGTGAGAAAGTGAGTGAGAGAGTGAGTAAGTGAGTGAGTGAGTGAGTGAGTGAGTGAGTGAGTGAGTGGGTGAATGAGTGAGTGAGTGAGTGAGTGAATTAATGACTGAGTGAGTGGGTGAATGAGTGAGTGCTGTAAATGGGTGCCAGTGTTGTGCTGAGTGGAAGTGGAAGTGGAAGTGGAGGGTGGAGGTGGTGGTGTGGAGTGCTGCCTGTAAAAGGGCCTCACTGCTGAGTATTTACTCAAGGCCAAGGGGATATTACAATCACACGCCTCCAGCCCCCTCCTGTAGCGCCAGTCTCCAGTCCCAGCCAAGAGCTCCAGCCTCAAACCCTCAAGAGCCCACGACCCTGAGCCCCCCTGAGCCCCCCTGGCCCCGCAGCACCCACACACACCAACGCACTTTCAATACAGATCCAAAGGGTTCAGAGACCTGTTCATCAAGAGCAGCTGGTGTGTGTGTGTGTGCATGTGTGTGTGTGTGTGTGTGTGTGTGTGTGTGTGTGTGTGTGTGTGTGTGTGTGTGTGTGTGTGAGTGTGTGTGTGTACAGGAGTGTGTATAACACACAGTTATCAGGACACAGATCTACACATGTAAGGCAGAACATGACAACAAAAGCCTCCGCTATCCCACAGCCATTGGAGGGGCCATGTGTACTGCATCAGGACAGTGACAGTGACACAACCCCATCTTTATTTCATCCACACGCATCACCCCTGGGGCTGTCCAGGCCACTTGAAAAGCTCATCTCGATCCAATCACGAGAGGCCTGCCAATAACGCCAGCACACTGCACCCATTCAAGACGGCTCAGCCTCAACCCAAACTGTCAAAACCAGAAGGCCAGGCAATACGGAGATTACTGGATATAATATTAAAAAAAGAGTTCAAAATGATAGTACCCATTTGAGTGATTCAAAACATACTCGTCCCAGGAGAAATCGTATTTTTTCTTCTTTTTTTTTTACACAACGCCAGCTGTGGATGCCCCCCCCCCTCCCCCCCACACACACACACACACACACACACACAAACAAAACAAAACAAAACTAATGCACTTTCGGGGATCAATAATTCAGTTAAGGAGAAGCACATGCTACTCCTGGCTGCACTAATCAATAAAAGGCCAAAGCGTTATTGTTTCATCTCATTGGGGACCTGCGGAACATGCTAATCCCAGAGCATCCAGCTCGTTATACACCACGATTAATAACAATAACACACACAAAAAATAGCAACATCTTAGTAGGGGCAAGAGAGAGGGTGTGAGAGAGAGAGAGAGAGAGAGAGAGAGAGAGAGAAAGAGGGAGAGAGAGAGGGAGGAGGGAGGAGGGAGGGAGGGAGGGAAAATAGGCTGCTGGATTGGAACGTGAGACGGTGTTAAAGCGTCTAAAAGAGTCTTTTCTTTGTAATGGGCTCCAGATGTGGCGTCTTTGGGTCCGGCTCACCAGGACTGGCCACGCTGAGCCTGATGTGGCCTGGGTTGTGAAACGGCAAGAGAATGGCCACAATGTGGTGTCACTTCCAATGCCCCTCTTGCTCTAC
>NC_045170.1:20886033-20893533 GCF_900700415.2 Clupea harengus | reverse complement strand
CTTTCCAAAACGATTTAAATGTGTTTTTACTGTAGTTTAACTGATGTGTGAGCCATTTGCTGTCTTTCTCCATGGTTTTACTGTGATACAAACCAGCTGGACCGAAACAAGCAAACAAATCAAATATATCATTTTCCCAGTAAAAAATATATTTAAACATCACATAGTTTCGATGCACACATACAAAACATACCTTATTTGTATGTTGTCTAGCCACCAATAACTTGCTTGGCTGCCTAGCCATGAAATAGAGACAGCTAGTAGCCACTACACTGTCTGTAGTGTAAGTCACCATGTGAGCGCGTATGTCAAAGACAAGATGCACAGCCTTGGGCATGACATGTGAAGACTGCATCCACCACACACTCGAAAGACACTTGATTGGCTCGAGTGTCTGTGTCAATCTGACGTTCCATTCTTCAGTCAGTAGTGTCACACACGGCTTCCCTGGAGAGGCTTGAAGGGCAGCCCCTTACATCGCAACTCCCTTAGCAATCAGAAAGGTGAAGCCTCCAGTCTCCCAGAGGTTTGCCTGGTCACTTAACACTGCCTTAGTGTGCAGAGCAAATAGTTATACAGTATACGCACTTTATACGCGCTAATTACTGAGAATTGTGAGATTTACTGAACCCGAAGAGAAGGTTTTAGTGGATCTTTCCAACTCTAATTTAAAAGCACAAACTGAGCCCAAGTTCAGCGCCAGGCTACTGTTTTTCACCTGTGGCAAAAAAAAAAACCCTACCAGGATACCCTTTTACTACTGTACCTGGTGTTGGATTGAGTCTATCGTGAATCTTTAATGTGAAGTCGGTGTTTCAGAAAGAGTCCTGCTATCAGTAACCTGTGATAAGAAGCGTCAGGCTGGCTCCTTCTCTGATCACCACTAACAGTTACATGTTGTCAGCATCAAGGGAGCATCAACCTGTCATTGGTTTCAGAAACAATGGAGCCACAGTCACCTAATGCTCGTATCAGGTTGCTGAAGATATCGTGTTGATCTTTCGCATGCTGTTGGACTGAGATAGATAGATTTTTCAAAAAACTAAAAAGAGGAATCATTTACACCGGCGCTTTGATACTGACTTTGAGTGAATGTGGTCATGCACGTTGACTCATGTTGATACCATTTATCAGCTAATAGCAGGGGAGGTTTAGTGTAATTCTAAGTGCCTGTAGGACAGGAAGTCCTGCCGATCTCAATAATACCCAGGGATTGGTGACCTCCTGCGCAGTAGGGTTTGAATGCAACAGTAAGAGGACTAAATACCCGACATAATCAGCTCCTTGGCAAACAACTGCTGATCAGTTACTCATGAAAAGAATGCCTCAATCATTCTCAAGAATCAACAACATCAAACACGTTTTGAAAAATGAATGCAAAATCCCACAGACATACACCTTGAGCCATTAGGAATACTATGCAAACCAACCGAGACTTTAAAGTTTTCGCGCCACGTCAACAAGTTGTGGTACAGAGGAAGCCGAAAAGCTGTGTATGTGTGTGTGTATGTGTGTGTGTATGTGTGTGTGTATGTGCACATGTGTGCCTGTGTGTGTGTGTGTGTGTGTATGTGTGTGTGTATGTGTGTGTGTATGTGCACATGTGTGCCTGTGTGTGTGTGTGTGTGTGTGTGTGTGTGTGTGTGTGTGTGTACGTGTGTGCACACATGTGTGTGTGTGTGTGGGTTTGTGTCAGGAGACAGAGAAGAGGAGAAACCTGCTGTTGACCCCTAGGGCCCCCTTGACCCTCTACCCTCCCTGAGGTCACAGGGTTGACAGCCTCCAGGCTCACAGGGTCAAGGTCATCGTCACGGGTGTTTATCTGCAAAGGAAAAACAATAGCAGCCTCGGTCCTGACGGGTAGCGATGAGACCACAACCCCCATTTTGCCGGCCTGGTGGAGGTGAAGCATTTGGCAACTCACTGGAGAAACAATCATGTTTGCATG
Source organism: Clupea harengus (assembly GCF_900700415.2). Classification (NCBI taxonomy): domain Eukaryota; kingdom Metazoa; phylum Chordata; class Actinopteri; order Clupeiformes; family Clupeidae; genus Clupea; species Clupea harengus. The sequence goes on along the minus strand of NC_045170.1, from coordinate 20,891,585 downwards.
ACAACCAAACAGCCGGAATAACAGTTTTGTAATCCACTGACTCACGTACTTTCGCTTCTATTATTTAATTATTACATTTGTTTGCCATCGAGTATGTGGCCTTTTCAAGTTCCTTTGCTCATTCTGCATGTAAAGAAGGCCTGGAATGGGGGAAGGTCCCTGCTCAATCAACGCACATTCTGTTGTATGGATTTCTAATTGTAATTTCCTCAGATATGCCTCCACCTTTTGAGCGGGGAGAGAGACTCTGGTGGGCTGAGTGGGCTTGAAGCCTGAGGGCTCTTGTGGGCAAAGGCAATCAATACAGGCAACAAAGAGAGAGGAAGAGAGAGAGAGAGAGAGAGAGAGAGAGAGAGAATGAATGAGTGTCAGAGAGAGAGAGAGATAGAGAGAGAGAAAGGGAGTGCAAGAGATAGAGATAGAGATATAGAGAGAGAGAAAGAGAACGAAAGAGGAAAAGAGTGATAGAGAGCTAAAGAAGACATAGAAGGAAAAAGAGAGGGGGAGAAAAGAGAATCACCGTTTACAGACGTGTGTGTGGGGAGAAACATAATTATCAGATGGCTGCCTTTTATCTTAGGAAAAGAGATGAAGCAGTTATCGATTGTGGATTAACAGATTAGCTGAACTGGGCCAGGGATAGAAAGTTAGAGTGAGAGAGAGAGAGAGAGAGAGAAAGAGAGAGAGAGAGAGAGAGAGAGAGAGAGAGAGAGAGGATGGTGAATGGAGAAACGGCAGAGAAGTGTTGGAAAGGCAGTACCTCGTTATTCACCAGAAAAACAGCTTAGAGAATATAGAGAAACATTCATGGATGGAAACGTAATTGTTATCATTTATACAGCGACAGCTCTAGCGAGAGAGAGAGACAGAGAGAGACAGAGAGAGAGAGAGAGAGAGAGAGAGAGAGAGAGAGAGAGAGGGGATGGAAGAGACAGAAGTAGAACAATGAATGAGGACATCTGCCTTTCCACTTTACGACTATAACACCTCTCATCATCCATTTTTATGGAGACAGGTAGGTACATTTATACACTCATAGGAAAAATAGTACTTGGCTGAATCCATTTTTATCTCACAGGAGAGTCATTGTATTTCTACACAACCAAGTACAGCAATAATAGATTATAGTCAGAACTGTTTATAGATGAAAGTGCTGCACTTAGCATATGAAAGGTGCTCTTCCTAGAAGCAATGTGAGAGGCTTGTCTTTCCACAAGGACATGATTGAGTTGCCTAGTAATGTCAACATTAACCAATCAGACATATTGACGTAGAGGACAGTGAAGGTGTACAGAGACGTCATTATCTGTGTCTGTATCTGTTCAACCCACACATTGATCTGTATCTGTATTTGGACAGAAGACAGGAAGTGGGCGTGGTTTAGAACAGAAGTCTTCCTGCTGAACTGAATGCCAATGCCATATTACTGTAGCTGTAGCGTGCCCAATAACCAAGCCAGTCCAATTTTCCATTCTTTCTAGTAGTAAAGCACAAAATGTATTCATTATTTAACCAGAAATAAAATCTCCCATGGCAACTAAACCAGTGTAAATAGAGCGGACTAAAAATACAGTGCACAATTCTTCAACAGCAGCCGGGTAACTCGGAGCCTACAAAACTCAAGCACAGACGTGATTCTTTAGCCTTTAGTCAATTAAAGCATCCAACACACACACACGCGCACACACGCACACACTCACACACACACACACACACATACACACACAGACACAGACACAGACACAGACACACACACACACACACACACAGACACACACACACACCCGCACACACGCACACACGCACACACGCACACAAGCACACACGCAAACACACACACACACAACAGGAGAGTCACTGCACTGTCCAACCTCCTAACCTCCCCATACTACAGAAACACGCAATATTATATTTGCCGCAGTGGGCAGGGGGAAACACGTTACGTATCTGGGTAGGCCTGAGTGAAGCTCATGTCAGCCCGTTCGGATGCCCACCTGTATCGCCCTATGGAAACATCCACACAAAAATCCATAGAAAATCCTGGTTGCTGTCTAACATTGCTGTTCAAATAACCATGAAATAGGCTACTTGCTAGGGTGTTAGTTGAAATTCCATACATACAGTATGATACATCTTAAATGGATGAGTATTGACTGAAATACAAGGTAAAACCAATATTTCAACGGTGTGTTTTTTTTTTATGGAAGAAATTAACACATACAGCTAAAAACGACAGGTGATGTATAGGTTGTAGGGGGGTTTGGAACAAATCCAGCTTCTTTACCAGGCTGGCTTTCCCTGAGTGATAGCTGGGAGCAGTGAGCTCTCAGCCTGCTGCCTGCTGTGTACTGACTGTGTACCGAGGGTGGTGACTACAGAATATAGCGATCACTTTTCAAAAATATAGAAAATGTAATGACTTCGGGTAGAACGATTATCTGTTTCCATCGTATTATTTCTGCTTCCCCAAATAACCCATTCAGATTCAGGTACATCCCAAGAGGAAATGCTAACACTGCTTTATTACACTGTCATGAATAACTGCAGTGGTACCATTTGTCATAACATTTACAGGTTATGCTGTCTTGGTTCATGTTAAGTTGTCATAACAAAGACATTGACAGGTTATGTCGTCTTGGTTACTGTCAAGTTGTCACAAAAAAGACATTGACAGGTTGTGTTTTTTTGGTTAGTGTCAAGTTGTCGTTACAAAGACACCCCAAACAATGTAAACTTGACATTAGAAATTGTATAATTTACCGAATGACTATTTAGTGACGACAGTCATAAACATTCATAAAGACTCATTCATGTCCATGTCATGGTTATGGCAGTGTCATGTCAGTCTTATGCACAGCCCTTCACATATGCAGAGGAAGCTGCCTAGATAAATGCAAGCCGTTCTACTCACATTTAAGCCAAGTTCCGTAAACTAGAACCCAAACAACAGCTGACTGGAGAACCAATCTGAGCCTGGTCTGGGATTGGCTCTGTGCCAGATCAGGGTCAGATCAGGGCCACATCCTGTCCATTGTCATCTGCTTCCTGTGAATATTCATCAGCTTCAAATGAACTGACTAGCAGAGCAGTCGCCCGTCTTTCCCACGCAATACTTTTCATATGTACATATGTACTGCTTAACAATGCTTTTCATATGTATATATGTACTGCTTAACAATGCTTTTCATATGTACATATGTACTGCTTAACAATGCTTTTCATATGTACATATGTACTGCTTAACAATGTGTTTCATATGTACATACAGTATGTACTGCTTAACAATGCTTCAAAATGGTCACACCCGTTAATCATTATTTGCTCATTTTACCTTTGAAAGAGGCAATTACTTTAGATATGGGGAACGACACAGAGAGACATGTATATTATATATATATAGAGAGAGAGAACGAGAGAGGGAGATAGAGAGAGAGAAAGAGGGGGGGGGGGGTAGGAGAGAATGATCGACAGTCAGACAGAAAGAGAGGAGGAGGAGAGGGTAATTCAAAAGCCTCTCAGTAATTCAAGCCCCTGTGAGATGCAGATGGGGCATCAATATTCATCATCTCAATCATTAAGAATTAAGACTGGAGAATGGAGACTTGACCTCCGTAACGTTAAACTTGACTTGTGACCCCCTTCCATTGAGACTTAACACCAGCTGGGGATTTGGCCAAACATGGCTTTGGCTTGGAGCGAGGCCTAGCCGTTCAAGCTGTTTTTTTTTCTTCTTCTTTGCCTTCCTCTTCCTCGTTAAAAGGAACTACGGAGAAGTTACATCAGACGCCAGGCTTTTAGAGAGGAAGACTGAGAGAGAATGTGTCAGAGAGAGAGAGAAAGAGAGAGAGGAAGAGAGAGAAACAAAGAAGAGAGAGAGCAAAATAGCTAGTGAGAGAGGGAGAGAAGGGAGAAGAGAAAAGGAAGAGTGGGCTGGAGTGAAATTGGTTGTCGGCACCCAGACTGAGGCTCTGGTTATTATGAGGGGAAACTGTGGATGATGAAACATTCAGTCAACTAGAACTTGCACCCTCTGGAAACACAGCCTGGTCACCAATACACTCCTCGCTCAATGTGGCAATACGGTCTGTGTGTGTGTGTGTGTGTGTGTCTCTCTCTGTGTGTGTGTGTGTGTGTGTGTGTGTGTGTGTGTGTGTGTGTGTGTGTGTGTGTGTGTGTGTGTGTGTGTGTGTGTGTGTGTGTGTGTGTGTGTGTGTGTCTTGACACAGCCAGCAGCAGAGGGCTGTGAAAAATGTCACCATGTCACCCTTTTCTGCAGAAAACACGGAGGGCAACAATAGCAGATGAGCTACGAGTATCACACTTCTTTCACACTTCACTCTCTCTCCTCTCCTCTCCTCTCTTCCCTTCACTTTTCCTCTCCTCTCCTGTTCTCTCTTCTTTCCTCCTTTCTCTTCCCACCTCTCCTCTCCTTCTCTTTTTGTCTTCTCTTCTCTTGTCAGAGATAACAAGCTGGAGGCAGACAGAGACCCCAGGGCAAAGCAGGGCTGCGTCTGACACAATGGTGGAACCAATCTGGTTGGAACTACATTCTGCCTGCCCTGAGACGGAACCAGAGACAGAGACAGGCAAGGCCAGGCAAGGCAAGGTCACTGCAGCCACAGCACCATTGTGCCGGGAGACAAAGCCATCTCCCACACACACACCTGCAGGAACAATACAACTCAGTTCCCCCTGTACTGGGGCGAGCGCGCCAGACAATGCAATGCAGGAACACGGACCTGCATTCCAATGGTGGCGGCAGTGAAGGAAGGTGGTCTGGATACAAGCCTGGTTTTTAACATATGAGCTGAATCTACTGCCACAAGATGAAAAGGGTGCGTGTGTGTGTGTGTGTGTGTGTGTGTGTGTGTGTGTGTGTGTGTGTGCATGTAGTATGTGGTATGTGTGTCTCCAAATGTGTATGTGCACACTGGAGTATGTATCGGGAGTGACTAATAGTGTATGGACAGATGTTTTATTTGAAATTCGAGGATATGTGTGCGTGTGCATGTGTGAAAGCATATGTAACGATGTGGATGTGTTAATGTGTGTGTGTATGTGTGTGTGTGTGTGTGTGTGTGTGTGTGTGTGTGTGAAAGAGAGAGAGAGAGCGAGTGTGTGTGTGAGTGTGTGTGTGTGTGTGTGTGTGTGTGTGTGTGTGTGTGTGTGTGTGTGTACGTATGTGCGGACAGCTGTTTGATGGAGACCAGCAGTCAGAGATGAGTAATGTGTGTTCTTCTCCTGACTGATAGCCATGTGCCCCCCCCCCCCACCATCCTGCCCTGGCGTCAAACTCAGTAAATGGCCTCCATATGGCCTTGCAGCATATGTGGAAATACATTATGGGAACCTGGATAGATACAGTATACGTGTGGGACAGAGGGCTTAGCCGATAAACCACATCACCAAACCTTCTATCACCCACAAACAAGATGGTGACAGAGAGCAAGAGCGAGAGCGAGAGAGAGACATCTGGTGGTTAGCTGTCGTTCATGTCCATCATTGTTAACTCAAGAATTTACATTTTATTTTTGAACAGGGTCTTGTAGAAT
>NC_045170.1:20868533-20873533 GCF_900700415.2 Clupea harengus | reverse complement strand
TTAATGAGAATGTTAGAGGCTCGTTTGTATTGGAGCACAAGAGACGCATGCGTTTCTGTTTTTTTTATGTTAATAGGAGAACATGTACATTAACCTCAGTAATGGAATATGACGTTATGAAATAATATCATATTTGTATTATCTACAAGTTTTACATTTCAAAAACATGATTTAAAGGTACAGTTTGTAGGATTTAGTGGCATCTAGTGGTGAGGTTGCAGATTGCAACCAACTAAATACACTTTACTTTTCAAGCGTGTAGGACTGTGTCCATCAGCTGGCAGTAGCTACTTTCAAAATGATGTCATCATTCACGACAGCATCAAGTAGTCATAACATGTTAAGTGATGAGGTTACTTTAGATAGATATTTAGAAATTGTATTTAGTTATTTAGACTGTAAAAATATAGGTCATAGCTTCCATGGACTGTATCGTTTTTGTTTAACATTGCACAGCTGTGGGCTGATCTCGTTAATGTCACCAGGTCTTTTGGGTCCAAATAACAAAGATAACTTCTAGTTTTGCCGCATAAATGTAAAATTACAACCCTTGTAGGAATTAGATGTCAACTGGGAAAAAGGTTACATGTGTTGTTAACTATGCCCATGGCCATGTTCTAGCTAAAGCTATCAAACTACAAATTTAATTTAGATTTGTAGGCTAAATTACCCGTCCAGAAAACAGAAAACAGGCAACTTTGGTCTTACTGAAAACATTTGGCCCTCATCGCTAATTTCCATGACGGAAAGGCCACATCAATGTTTATGTTTGTATTGTGCCGTTGGCTGTCCCAATTCCGTTTTGGTTCATTTTTCACTTCGTTGACGAGGATTATCACTTAATAATGCATGTTTGATCATCCATTTGTGAAAATGTGGGTTCTTAAACTTCTCCGCAACACAAAATGGATAGCCAGCACCAGCAACCACTGATTCCTATTTGTTCTTCTTCTTCTTCGTCTTCCAACTGACGGCTCCAAATGTAAACACATGAAAGGGCCTCTCTAGAGCCAGTGTTGTCTGTTCTGGCTGACGGTAGAAACATGGCTATGCACAATGGCAGCCTCCGTGGAAGATGACCTGCTCCTATGTAGTTATGAAAGGCTCATTGTGAGCTAACGAAAAAATACAATAATTCATAGTGCATGTTTGATCCTCTATTTGTGAAAATGGTGGATAAAAACATAAATATGAATACTATATTCAATTTCTGCTAATAGATCCCGCTAAATCCTAAACACTGTAACTTAAATTACTCCAGAGCAGATTTATTGTATAAAAGGGAAACAACAGTTAAACATACACATAAACACACACACACATACACATACACAAAAACACACAAACAAACAAACACACACACACACACACACACACATACACATATAAACACACACACAAACACACACACACACACGCACACACACATTCTCTCATCTTCTTCCTGCCGTCCTCTGATTGTGGGAGATGCCACAGATGGTGGCACTCTGCAGGTGGCTGTGTCAGTGGGCTGCCGTCACGATGGTGGTGGTGTGTGCGTCTCCGCGGTAACACACTCTTGGCGCAGACTGGCAGCCGTTCGTCTCGCTACCTGGGGCGATGCCATCCATCAGCATTTGCAAACAAGTGTTTGGAAGTTATGGGCAATTTAGCTAATAGCAGCAGTGAGAAGGGCGCCCAGTGCCCAGTTAGCAGGGGCCGCAGACAAGAGAGATGGGCCCACCCAGACGCAGAGGACAGACAACAGATTTATGTTTCAGTTTAGTTTCAGTCTTTTTCTTCATTTTATTGAGGTACGCTTTTTTTAGGTAACTAGTTTTTATTATATCCTTTGGGTGTTTTAACATTCAATCAAAACGTGATCTCAGAGAAAATGAGTCTTCCAGCCTGTGAGACTAATTTAAGTCATGCTTTTATCCAAAGTGGCTCGCATTGGACACATACATTTTTATTATACGGTCCCACAGAATTTTGCAAAAAGTTCCACTGTTTTGAATGGGCCACCCTAACGTTCGGAGGTCTGATATTTCTTTATATTGACTGCTACCAATGGCAACGGGTTTTGTGCTTCTAATTCACATCATTCCGCAAGTAGGCTGTTCACTTAACATAACGGAAAGTGATTGTAACTTGAAGTCAGCAAGTAATGGGCTGCTACGCAACACCTCAAACTTTAAAATTCTATTTGCGTGAAGGACAATTCTTTCTTAGCAGAAGTCACAAAACTAAATCGTTAAAAACAGGGTACTTTGGAGGAATGTATTTTATCGTTTTGGCAAGTAACCGTGTAATAAGCGGGGGTTATGTATAGTCTGCCAGTCAGTATCGGAAAATAAATCCCTTCAGGACGAAACAATGAATTTTCCTTATACCGACTACATATTATTCCTTACTTAGCAGTTTGCGGGATATCTGGGATTGAAACCCACGATCTTGATATTATTAGCCGTGCTCGACACCAGCAGCAAGGATAGGACTTGAAGCGGGACAAAATGAAGAGCAGTACCTGAGTGTTAATTCGGTTGTGTTCCATTTTTGTTAAGCTCTACTTCTCCTTGGAGCCATAAGCCTTTGTCCTGTTCGTCTCTGGGACAATATGGTGCAGCTGAGACACACACACACACACACACACACACACACACACAGACACACACACACACACACACACACACACACACACACACACACACACACACACAGACAAAACCTCCCTGTGTAGGTATAAATTTAATCCACTTTTCCACAAGGACAAATGTTTTTACAATGAGGACCAACCAAAATAAATAATAATAACTAATTATATAAATATTCTTTTCTCCAGAATACATTGTAAATCCACTCTTTGCTTGAAATTTGAAGGTCAGCCAATATCCCACAATTCCCCCTGGTGAGGGATGTATGTGGTCAGAATGGCGGGGCTGGGAGTGGAGTCAGAGCAGGCTGGTCCTGCTGAGAGGGCTTTCATGTAATATAAACACACTGAACTGATGTATGCAGCTGGGACATGCAATCCCTGGCACAGAGAGGACACACACACTCACGTACATGCAAACACACACACACACACACACACCACATACAGACACTCACTCACGTACATGCAAACACACACACATACACACACACACACACACACACAAACACACACACACACACCACTTACAGACACTCACTCACATACATGCAAACACACACACACACACACACACCACATACAGACACTCACTCACACTCACTCACGTACATGCAAACACACACACAGACACACACATACCACATACAGACACTCACTCACGTACATGCAAACACACACACATACACACACACACACACACACACACACCGACACTCTCTCACGTACATGCAAACACACACACACACACACACACACAAACACCATATGCACACGCACACAGTACACACATAGGCACATGTATGCACACCACACGCATGCACACACACACACATCATACACTATTCCCAAACACGCTCACACACATACATATACGCTTGGGTAGGGAATAAAGTCCCATCAGGTACATTTTCAGGTAGTGGGAAAGAGAATTGTGGTGAGGCATAGTGTTTGAAGATTTATCCTGCATATTGGACATGCACACACATCCACATTCATACACACACACACACACACACACACACACACACACACACACACACACACACACACACACACACAATGATCAAAATGCTTAAAACTCTGGCTGTTCTGTCTGCTCAGTGGTGTGTCTAGGAGAACAGATTTCAGCGGCACGCAACTCGGCGCGGATGATGGCAAAGTAAACAGAGATGAAATACAGAAAGGGGGAGGGGTGCGTTGGGGGGGGGGGGGGGGGGGGGAGAACAAGCGGGAGACCGGAGTTGCTGTCACAAACACTTTCGGAAAACAGAGAGCTCCGCCGGAAACGGCACGGCGAGAAGGAAACGCCGGGGCTCTCGGCTCCACTTCAAAAAACATCACTCCGCTCATCTCGAGCGGAACAGACCGGCGACTGCCACCGCCGCTCGAGAAACAGCAAAAACCCAACACTCCACCGCTCGGCTTCATCCTCCCCCTGTGCGCTCGCAAAGCAAATAGGCGCTTTACGAGAGGACCTCCTCGGTTTTGGAGGAAAAAAGTCACCAAATCTGAGCTCACAAAGCCTGAAGTGGAATGCAGTGGAGTCACGTCAACCAGGAGGAGACCTTTAGTTTGTTTAGAGCTCGGGACCGGTCGGAAACAAACACGGCTGGTCGTGACTCAAACAAGAAAACAATTTACCCGGCAAGAGACATGTTCTTGCCAAAGACACCAGCAAATAAGACATGATTTTTCATTGGCCTCCCCACCTCCGTAAGGTCAGCCATGATGAATGAACTGAGTTCCAGCAGGCAGGTGATGAACTCTAAGTGTGTGTGAATGGAAAATTCTTTTTTTTTATTAGTTAGTTATTTTATTTTTACGTTTTTTTTTTTTTTAGCAGCACAGAGTTCATCTCAGGTGCAATATGCCGTCGGTGTAAATACAGCGCTTTCCAGAATCATATATTGGCTTTGACGTTACCCAGGTGACTGGTCCACACATGGGTTTGATTCAAACGCCTCGCCCCATACATTCCTTCCCTATACAACCTGGGCCTGTAATTACAAACAGGAATGACATCACCTTCTGGGGCCAGCGCGGTGCCATCCCAGAGAGCGCGCAGGTTATAGAGCCAGGGTACTGCACCAGCACTATAAAGCCCAAGGAGTTGGCTCCGCACCACTGTGTGTGTGTGTGTGTGTGTGTGTGTATGTGTGTGTGTTTGTGTTTCTGTGTGTGGATGTGTGTGTGTGTGTGTGTGTGTGGGTGTGTGTGTTTCTGTGTGTTTCTGTGTCTGTGTTTGTGTTTGTGTGCGTGTGCATGTGTGTTTCTGTGTGTGTGTGTTTTTATGTTTGTGTTTGTGTGAGTGTGTGTTTCTCTGTGTGTGTGTGTGAATGCATGTGTGTGTGAGCAATTGGAATTG
>NC_045170.1:20853533-20861033 GCF_900700415.2 Clupea harengus | reverse complement strand
GTGTGTGTGTGTCCCTCCTCTCTGGCTCCAAATCTCCCCCTCTCCCCCTCCTCTGATCACACCAGAGGCTGTTGTGTAACTCTTGGTCACGGTCTAGAAGTGTTCTTGCCTGAAATGCACTGATTGCTCTGATAAGATGCAGGGATTAGCAGCTCTAGCGGCAGGCAGGATGGCAGGCAGGCAGGCAGGCAGGCCTTCTTTGGCACACTGAACGCAGCATTAGCAGGGAACTGGGGCACGAGTGTTATATCTGCTAAGCGCTCCAGTGCCTCTCCAGGTTAGGTTCGCTTGGCTCTAAGCCTTATGTAAACATTAAACATGCAAAACCCCTATAGCCTCTGATGAATCTGGGTTAACCTTTGCTAAACCTGCCACTGCTACGAACTTAGAAGCTCAACTGGTGTAATTGTAGCTCAAGGTGCTAACAACACCAAGGTCATGAGTTTGATGCCTAAGAAGCACACACACTAAATAGGAAAATACATAACTGCACAATACTTTACTTTCACTTTAGATAAAGTTAATATTATAACAAAATATAGCAAGGCTGCACAGTGAGTGAGTGTAAAACAGCATCTTTATGTCACCTTTTGTAGACAGTTTTATCATTAAGCTAAGGCTAAAGGGAAGGCAGATGATTCAGGACTTGTGGAAAATAAAGAGGTACCCTGTCCTCGGTCATACATTGGCCTAACCACTGATCCCTCTGGTACACGGAAACCATGCCTCATTTCTTGTTCGATGTCAAAACTGGACTTTTAGAATGATAATTTTGTTGGGGAAACAAATGCCTCGCTAAAATTCCCAATTCGCCTCACTGGCGTCCGCAGATCACAACACGGACGTTGTTGTTCCGCGGTCGTGCCGGCAAGGCAGAGCACAAACACCGGTGTTTACGTTCCGTTCCTGCCAACTTCTCGGCGTGGGATGTCAGACTCAATTCTGGCTGGAGGCGGTAAACCCAGCCAAGGCAGTGGGTGGACAAACACCAGCCGTCCAAGATGGCCGAGCCGCCGGGGCGCATCCTCCCCTTGTTCAGACGGGATGCTGAGCTAATCTGCACGAGGTACAGACGCTTCTACTTTCAGACTCAGACTTTGGCATCTGCCAACACAGGGAATTGGAGGGTTTTACAGATACTATATAGACAGACAGACAGACAGATAGATAGATAGATAGATAGATAGATAGATAGATATACAGACAGACAGACAGACAGACAGACAGACAGACAGATAGATAGATAGATAGATAGATAGATAGATATACAGACAGAAAGACAGACAGATAGATAGATAGATAGATAACTAGATAGATAGATATACAGACAGACAGACAGACAGATAGATAGATAGATAGATAGATAGATAGATAGATAGATAGATAGATAAATAGATAGATAGATATACAGACAGACAGACAGACAGACAGGCAGACAGATAGATAGATAGATAGATAGATAGATAGATAGATAGATATACAGACAGGCAGATAGATAGACAGATAGATAGATAGATAGATAGATAGATAGATAGATAGATATACAGACAGGCAGATAGATAGACAGATAGATAGATAGATAGATAGATAGATAGATAGATAGACCACCTTGGATGAAGATCCTACTGTACATCAAGCCCATAAGTTAGGAGGTGACTTGGTGCCTGTGTAGGGGATTGAGCAGAGGTGTAGGGGTCGGCCCCCTGGGGTAGGGGGTGTGGGTCAGGAGGCGTTGGGGGTGCGGGGGTTTGGGTGGAGAATAGGCTCAGAGACGGCCACACAGCTGCTGCTCCCACCCCCCTCTACCTTGTTTGGTGTGCACCCCACTGAGAGAGATGTAGGGAGGTCAGGGGTCACGTAAATAAATACTACGCAAAGCGACAGGTTTACAGTCGGCTGTAATGGAGCACAGGTGTGTGCTGAGCCCCATCGCCTGTGAATAAATGAAGCCTGGGGATCCATATGTGTGTGTGTGTGTGTGTGTGTGTTTGTGTGTGAGTATGTGTCTGTGTGTGTGTGTGTGTGTGTGTGTGTGTGTGTCTGTTTCTGTTTGTGTATGTGTGTGTGTGTGTGTGTGTGTGTGTGTGTGTGTGTGTGTGTATAGATATCATGTGTTAGATAGCTGTGTTTGAGCTGTCACTGGCAGCCTTTAGGTCTGGAGAAGACAATGTCACCCTGTAATATGTCTGCACTTTTTTATTTGCACAGTGAGTGTGGCGGTCTTGTATAACATAGCTGGCTCTTACTGTAACACTGTTTGGATACTGGGACACTTTACTCAGTATGTGTCCATCCAAATAAAATGTGTGTGTGTGTGTGTGTGAGTGATTAATCCTTCAATTACATCACATAGGGGATCATTCTGTTTTCTAACACACTGTGTGTGTTTTGTGCTCTGGGCTTTGCTGCGGCAAATAAGTCTGTTTTGGTTCATATATATTCTCCTCCTACAAATGATAGTGGAATTCCTAAATCCATCTTCAAAGCAGGCCGGCAAAATGAAGTTGCATGAGGCTCTGATGCAACCCGCTGCTTTATAGATCTTTCTACCTTATGCAACTAGCCCAGTATAAATGCTCTGTCACAGACATGCCTATGAATGTGCCCGGGGTCAGGGGCATGGAGAAATGAATGCATGAGGGTTCTATAAAAGCCAACGTAAAAAAGCACACACAAGCTTTAAGAGCCTAATGAACTGGTGGAGACATAGGCGCCCTCATGCAATAAACTAACTGGAGAGGAGCCTCGGCTCCGGTGGGCTCACAGGGCAGGCAGGCAGGCAGGCAGGCAGGCAGGCAGGCAGGCAGGCAGGCAGGCAGGGAGGCATAGTCATGCTAACCATTAAATGCTCTGAACCCTGCCAAACTGATTTAGTGCTCGTGAAACGTTCAGGTCGGCACTACACATCTCCTCCTCCCACTCATACATACACAACTATAGAAGTGAGAACCAAATGGATGTGTGGATGGAGAAGTGAATGAATGCGTACGAATTACTGTAAGATGACTTGAGTGGTGTGTTGGTAAATTAATGTATGTATGTATGGATGTAAGTATGTATTTGTGTATATAAGATGTGTATATATATAATGTAGCTTTGGACTGTCACATAACATTTTTTAACATAGTAGGACCCGAAGTCCTGGATGTTGAGAGTGAGCTCCGGACATTCCCAGGCAGGGAAGTGGGATAATCCCCCCCCCCCCCCCCCCATCTACAGTGCACTTTCTCTGGGCTTTCATCAGCGAGTCACTGCCCCTCAAGCCGGGCATATTTCTCCGTTTAATACGTGGACGGGCCAGCTCAGGTTTCATGGGCCTTTTTCCTGTAGCGAGGGCATGTTTTACATGCGGCCGTGCAGATGTGCGTGAACTCCGATATGCACCTCCAGGCGCTCATGCACAGTGCGGACTGGAAGAACTGGCCCCGCTCCATTCAGCATGTTAAATTCAAAGCAGGCATGTTAAAGCCCTCTGCGTGCATGTTTCACTGTGCCGTGGACCTTCACTGCAGACCCAACCTGTCAGTCATTGGAGATTCCTGTTAAATGCACGTACAGACTTCCATGCATCACAATGTTTAATACCTCACTCACTCGCACATACACACACACACACACACACACACACACACCTACCCCAGGGCCTCCATACAGCTTTGGGTGTGCAAGGGAGATCAAGTTCTTGGAGAATTCCATTATTTTTTTTTGAAGCGTATTAATCCTGCACTGAAACCCTTGGAGACCCTATTATGATGTGCATTCAACTCCCAGCTAAAAGGCTAAAACATATAGCCTATACATTCATGTCTCTGTCTACTTTACTGAAGGGTTCGTCTTTTGTGTGAAGCTAAAATATTTGAGCATTCTATGCGCAGAAGGATGTTTTATTTATTCCACAGGTGCGCGGCATTTGTTCTCTTTTAAGAGGAACAGAGGAATGTTGGAGCCGCGTTCATATTCACCTCTGCTGGCTGGCTAACAGCGGCATTTGTTCCGCAAAAAAAAAAAAATAACTTCACCTCCCATAAGTCATGAGGGATGGCGGGCTTCTCCTCGGAAAACCAGGAAAAGGCCAGAATAAGGTCATGGCTGCGTTAATATGCTGTGGTTCAAGAAGCAGTGTCTTCTCACCAAAGCTCCTTTTCACCGAAGACGTCTGCGCAACGCTCCGAGTTAACCCCCCACCGCACCACAAACACGCGCGACCCGCAACTGGCAATCCACGAACAGAGAAGTAAACAAACCCCACCTTTGACAGACTTTGTGTGCCAACCTGCAATGCTGTTAGTACGTGTCAGGTCACAGACTTCTGTTTGTGTTGTTCTGCGAGGGTCCAAAAAGTAATTTGATTTCAGCCTGTGCTTTGCACTTTCGAGAAAGAAAAAGAAAAAAAAGCGATTGACCTTTGTGAAATGACTTTCTCATTAATGCCTCACATTCCCAAACCACATCACTCTCTTTTCAAAAACCTCTATGACAAAGTAATTAGTTTGCGCCGGCAAATGCAAGAAGACAACAGGGCCGCCTTCAAAGCACAACGAAGACAACAGCATCTCCTATAGGAAAAAAAAAACACTTCGAAGTAATTTGCAATGAAAAACTAAATAGAACAGCACAATAAGCAAATTGACAATAAGCAGTAACCACTTAAAGGACTAAGAGCCTCCATCAGCCTGTCAGATTGTAATGCACCATACCGAGACTCAGAAACAAAGGGTTTTTGACTAACAGTGCCCAGCGAGGAATGCTTTCCTCATACAATTATGTAAGTGTATGGACATTGAAGCTTTAAGAAATGTCCATCGTAGACGCGTTGTGTACTTCGGCAACTCACATTCATTTGGACGATGAACGAGACCTAATGTGACCCGACATCCTCGAAAACAGAAAATGTGCGCTCTTCTGCTTTGGCTTGCACCAAAAAAGCAGAACAAATTAGTGCTGTTGTTTGTCAGATCTAATCTCTGATATTTCTTGCCTTTTGTTGGGAGGTTGGAAGGGGGGGCATAATTCACAACACACATTGTTTCAGGGGTGAATGTGTGTGTGTGGGGGGGGGTGTTGGATCTCGCCCCCAAACGTGTTTCCTAATCTCGCAGTGCAACTTGCCCCAGCGGGGCCACGGGCCCTGGCAGCGCCTGCAATCTGCTTTCCAAGCAACGCGTGACGGCACAGCCGTGGAAAGAGCCGGAAAGAAGCGGAAAACAAGCTTGAGTCCAGGACAGAAAGAGAGGGGGAAAGTGAGGGGAAAGTGAGGGGGAAAGGGAGGGGAAAGAGAGGGGGAAAGAGAGGGGAAAGAGAGGGAAAAGAGAGGGAAAAGAGGGGAAAGAGGCAAAGGGGCGCAGCAGCAGACACAGACACCACCAGCTCTATTGGAGGCTGCTATCTGAGGGGAGTTTTACAGTTTCACCTGATTACACCAATTGTACGCAAACTGTGATGCATCCCATTGCCTGTGGGTGTATGTAGTCTCTCTCTTCCATTCTCTCCTTCTCTCTCTCTCTCTCTCTCTTTCTTCCTCTCTCCCTCTCTCCCTCTCTCTCTCTCTCTCTCTCTCTCTCTCTCTCGATCATTCTTACCCTCACTCTATCCCACCCTTTCATCCCCCCCTCCCTCTCACTGTATTTAACATGAACCATTAGGATTTTTTCCTTTGGGGACATTCCATGTCAAGTCAACCAAGGGTTCCAACCTCAACTTTATTTATTTAAATTTTTTTTGTTTTGTTTTCCTGTTGAAAGGCTTACACATGACGGATAAATCCTAATATTGGAGCCATTGGGATACTATTTACTGAATTACAGCCACTTTTACAAAGAGAGTCCAAATGTTAATGGCGCCCTAAATAAATCAATAAATACAATTTAAAACATAATAATAATGGATTCAATTCTTTCTTTCAAATAATATTCATGGCTAAAATAACCTCCTTAGGTTCCACATAACTACATTCCAATAGTCACCTTCCACCTAAAAATTAATCCTTTTAATTTTCAACTTGATAATAATTGGCTCTAATATTTGGGGTCATACTGATTCATTTTCCACCAGAAATGAAATGATAACAATAACAAAAATTGAGGCGGGGAAGTTTTAAAAAAAAACTGGTTGAATTGACATTCATATTTCCATTACAGAGATATTTAATGCGTCCAGATGTGAAGCTGAACCTTTCCCCACATACAGAGGCTGAACACACACACACACACACACACACACACACACACACACACACACACATATATTTTCACACAAACTTTGTTTCTCACTCTTCTCCCTCCTCACCCCAGAAGGCACTGCGTGATGTTTCCCTTGACACACCTCAGATGTCTTGAGCCTCTCATACCAAGACACACAGACACACACACACACACACACACACACACACACACACACACACACACACACAGACACACACACACACAGACACACACACAGACACAAAGACACAGACACACAGATACACACACACACAGACACACACACACACACACACACAGAGACAGACACACACACAGACACACACACACACACACACACACATACACACACACTCCCAGTGGGGGAGCTCCCGAGCCCCTCATTAGTATTCTGCCGTGGTGGCGGTGGCAGTTGGGGAGGAGGAGTGGGAGTGGGATAGATCACGTTTCCCCACGGCGGAGACCACCGGGCCCAGACGGTCACAGCCCGACTTCCTGTCGGCCCGCCGCGGGAGAGAGGAGCAGCGGGAGGTGCAGGGTGGAGGAGGAGAAAAGGGGGAGGAGAAGAAGAGGGGGAGGGACAGAGGCACAGACAGGCGACTGTGATGGCAGAATTTGAGACGCTTGGGGAAGCAGAGCCCGGACACTTTCTCCACTCATCTCACCCCAATGTCTCACACTACTCTTTTGTAGTGGTCATAAGTCACATAGACATGTGTGAAACAGAGAGGAGCAGTGGGAGGCGCAGGTGGAGGAGACGAGATCGAGAAACGAGGCTGGAGAGGAGGTGATAGAGGAGGAGTTGATAGAGGTGGAGAAAAGACGGGCGTTTTGGATATATGCTCAGAGGAGAAGAATTTGGGCATGAGAGTTAACTGTAAGAGTCTCCATCAATTACTTCACACGTATACTTCACACACTTTACATTTCTGTGGTGGTCAGAAGTGAGAGATATGAAGGGGGATATGCACAGTTGAAGGAGCAGGGTGGCGGAGATGAGAGGGAGGATAGGTTGGAGAGGAGGTGATAGAAGAGGAGAGGAGAGATGGAGGTAGAGTCACAGATGGATGGACGTTTCCCTCCACACACACACACACACACACACACACACACACACACACACACACACACACACACACACACACACACACACACACACACAGACAGACACACACACACACACACACACACACACACACACACACACACACACACACAATCACATACACCCTCTCACAGGGACTGGAGGAGAGTTGAGATGGAGTTAGAATCACATAGAGGGATGGACGTTTGGGGAAGC
>NC_045170.1:20838533-20851033 GCF_900700415.2 Clupea harengus | reverse complement strand
GTGCTAATGTGGTGACAGCCTGAAGCAGACTTTTGTCATCTCACTAGCACGTCTAGAGGGTGTGTGTGTGTGTGTGTGTGTGTGTGTGTGTGTGTGTGTGTGCATGTGTGTTTGCATGTGTGTGTGCGTAAGAGTGTATGCTTGTGCATGTGAGTGGGTGTGTGTGTGGGAGAGAGAGAGAGAGAGAGAAAAAGAGTGTGTGCGCATATGTGACTGTGTGTCACCAGTTGATAGCTGCAAATCCAGTTGATTAATGAAAATAGAAGTGATACACGAAAATGTGTGTAAACATTACAATTATCGTTACAATGAGGCTGGTCTATGATGACCCCTATCAGATGCAGACCAGACCTTTGTTCCAGTGCATTATGTCCGCCATCCATCTTTGTTATCATCGCAATTTTGGTTTGGTTCGCCAAGTCCAAATAAAAGAAAGTGTTGCTGCGCCAAGAAAGTCTAAAAAAAAAAGATTTAGAGTATCGACACTAGCAACTCTGGACAGACTAATCTCTAACTTTCTGCTAGTTCATCATGTCTAGTGAACACTATGCTCCATAACTGAAATACCTGTAACTGTGTGATACATGGTTCACTTTGAGTGGCCCATTTACCTAAAGGTAAGTTATCTGTTGTTGGTCACTGGTGAAGTGCGCATGGCTAGTTGCAGCTACGCTTGTTGAACACATGCAGCATAGATGTATGTGGCTAACATGGTGACATTTGAGATTCCACTGTGAATTGAGCAGGACCTGATGTTTGTATGTTTGTAATGTGTTCCCCGGCTATGCCATTATTACAGTAATGTGCACAGTCCCACTCTGGACTGGAACCCGCACCCTCAGACAGTGGAGCTTGGGGTGCAAATAATGACGCTAAAACCCCTGGGTTTATTAATTATAAAATATCAATTCATTTAATTTAATTAATTATTAAATATGATAGCATGTCTCTTACAGTTTCGGGGGATTCGTTTTTCTCACTGTACAACATGTGAGCCCACATCCCACTTGTTTTTAGTATGTTTTAACATTTGAGTTTTAAAGCCCGACTCAATTCCGGTAGCCTGTCAAATTGAGTGCATTTGTATCGGGGCTACGCTCATGGCAATAGCAGACAGACAGACAGACAGACAGACAGACAGACAGACAGCACGCTAGTAGGATCATGTAAAAGCCCATCTATGTCCCTAACACTTTCAAACCAAAATGGCACCCATGGTGTGAGGTGTGTGTCATTTCAGCAGCGCTCCCTGCAGCCTCTGGGATCCAGCACTGCGCCGTCATGCTGCATCATGTCAGGGATTAAAGGGAGAGATGGGCACGCATTATGGTAGAGTAGGGGCTCTGGCAACACAGGCTCTATGGAGGAAGCTCTCAGAGGCCTTCACACTGGGGCAGAGAGGAGATGAAGGGGTGTGTGTGTGTGTGTGTGTGTGTGTGTGTGTGTGTGTGTGTGTGTGTGTGTGTGTGTGTGTGTGTGTGTGTGTGTGTGTGTAGAGGATAAGAGTTTGAGTTGTAACAAAGCGAGCCTCTCCAGTGTGTTGACAGGGTGATTTACAGACCTGTCTCACACTGACCCATACACATTCAAACACACACACACACTCAATGGAATACTACAATGCTCCCTAACACACCCACACCGCAATACACCTTCACTCAGGACCACTGTATACACACGCACACATACACGCACGCACGCACACACACGCATACACACACACACACACACACACACACACACACACACACACACTCAGTATAAATATTTCCCTTGAGAGCTCTGGCGTGTGTTTATGCTGCAGTGACACTGCTGGCAATGCCTGAGCGTTTGGAGGGTGAGACCCAAAGAGATGTCACTCTCTCGGGATCCCACAGGGAGACCACAGAGTCCCATCCAGACCAGACTACTAGAGAGTTGGGAGAAAAACACAATAGAGTATTACAGCGATACAGCGGAGCCAAGTATCGCAATATTTATTTATTTCATACTATGATTTTTAATTGATTTTGGTCTATACGTCTACTCTGATAACATTGCTACTTAAGTCCACACTATGGCGCAAGACCTCGTTCTTCTCTTGCGTTAAATGGGAAAGGAAGTCAGAGTGAAGAACACATTTACTGCGCCAAGATGGCTGCAGAGACTCCCAGTATACGGAAGGCAATATAAGGAAGAAAATAATCGCAATGTATCACAGAATCTAATCACAGTACATCCCTGTATCGTGAAATGCAAAGGATGATAGTGATTTTGTATCATGGCCCAAATACTGTGATAGCATCGTATTGTCACCTATGTGCCAATTCCCACCCCAAGTATTAACCTCATTTGTTTCACAACACACCTCATATCTGGCCATGGTAGACACCAACACATGAATGGTCTGCTCTGAAATATTTCATGCACTGCGTAGATGTTTTAGTTCATATGTAAGTGACAATTCAAGAAGAAACGACTGAAAAATGTATAGAAGTTAGTTCTGCCACGCATAT
Source organism: Clupea harengus (assembly GCF_900700415.2). Taxonomy (NCBI): domain Eukaryota; kingdom Metazoa; phylum Chordata; class Actinopteri; order Clupeiformes; family Clupeidae; genus Clupea; species Clupea harengus. The sequence goes on along the minus strand of NC_045170.1, from coordinate 20,848,538 downwards.
CTTTTTATTTCACAGTAATATTACTTAGGGTCCAGGTCAGGGTATTCAGGTAGCATTTACATAATACTTCATTGTTGGAGAAGTACAACATACTCTCTCTTCTTTGTCATGACAGCTCTCAAACTATTTTACCCTGTGAAAATGCATAACCTATCATTGCCATAATGAGAAGCAGGAGGATATGGTATTTGTATTGGTATTGGTATATTATGCTTATGATATGGTTATGGCAGTCTTTTGACAGCGGGTTCAAGTAAAGTGTGTCCAAACTAAAAACTTAATTTTTGTCAGTGCCATTGTGACACACACACACACACACACACACACACACACACACACACACACACACACACACACACACACACACACACACACACACACACACACACACACAGTGAAGGGACCAGCATAGGTCATAAGAATATGCCATAGTCAATAAGTCAATGATATTATACCTAGTTCTAATTGTTACTTTTATTTGGACTTAACTAGCATGTAAACAGTTCCAGGGTGAATATACTTGATTTTGACCAGGGGAGTGAGGTGCGACATTGGTCTCACCTCCCCCCCAGGTCGAGACAAAGAACCCTGCATGCATGGCCCATTTGAATAGACGGTAACACCCCTTAATGTCAGTGTATTTAACAGACTGTTCCCCAAGGAACAAGTCAGATATACTGAGGTGAAGTTCTGTGAGGGAGGATGGATCTGAAAGTCTCTGTCTCACAAATGGTCGGCCGCCATTCTTCAAGAATAAACCTGAATCCTGACTGATCAAACCTAAGACTGAATCTTCAATATATGGTATAAAACTAATTACCATCAACAGACACACACACACACACACACACACACACACACACACAGTTTATTTAACTGCATTGCTCTGGTTACAGCTGGAATGGCTCTCTTGACTCGAAATCTTTCGGGCTGCATAATTTCAGGAGTCTTTCGGTTTAACATCATGACACGCACTCAGAATATGCTGGAATGTGCTGGAAGGTTCGACAAGCTGACAAAAGCTGCTTTCTCACCCTCTTTTCTTGTGTGTGTGTGTGTGTGTGTGTGTGTGTGTGTGTGTCTGTGTGTGTGTGAGATCTTGGTATGTGAAGAGAGGAGTGTGGCCACGTGTGTAAATCTGACAATCTTCAAATACCCATTTCTGCAGCACTCAAGTCTTTTTCAAACAGAACATTGTGCTGGGGCTTTCTGGGAACCATCGATCAAGCACACACGCACACGCACACGCACACACACACACACACACACACACACACACACACACACAGAGAGAGAGAGAGAGAGAGAGACACACACACACAGAGAAATATGACACACTTCATCATCTTCATCTTGCTCAGAGATATCTCCAGGAATGTCTTTATCTCCATCACTCTCTTTCTCTCTCTACCTCTCTCTATCACTCTCTTTCTTTCTCTCTCTTCCTCTCTCTTTAAACATCAAATTCTTTCTCTGTCTGTGTGAGAATGATGGATTCCCATGTCTGCACTTCAGAGAAAGACCACAGATTTGCAGAGACGCACTTAGAGACGACCCATCAAGAAACACCTGTGCAGACACAGGCAATCACACACGTACACGCACACGCACACACACACACACACACACACACACACACACACACACACACGCATACATAGAGAGAGAGAAAGAGAGAGACTTGGTGAAATTCTTTGAAATAGAGAACCCACCCATAAACAGCAGTCACATGTAATCACATTCATGTTAAAGAGTGACAACACAGCCAGTCCAACCGGTGACAGCGAGGAAAGGGTTCCCATTGGCTGATGGACAGGCTGTAGATGTAGATCTGTCCCTCCCCACACAAATGAAGCAGATGGACACAGCACACAGACAGGTAGCGGGAGACATGACACAGGAGTTAACATGGAGACAAACAGAGAGGACTAAAGTTCATTTATAATTAACTTCATCACGTGACGTTTTTCTCTCTCTCTGTCCCACTTTCTATCATTTCCATCTTTTATCTTTTTGTAATTCATCTTTTATATTTCTCTGTTGCCTGACTCTCTTCAACTTCACTGTCTCTCTCCCTCCCTCTCTCCCCCCCTCTCTCTCTCTCTTTCATATTCTGCCTCTCACCATTTGGTTTAACACTGATGGCACATGACAACGAAAAATGAGGGAAAAAATGGATGATTCCAGCACTATGGCAGCACCACACACCTTTTCGTTGTCACTGTGATCCCTGGCCATGCAGCCTGCAAGTGTGTGTATGCATTTGAAAATGCCTGTGACATCCTCTTGTCATTCTTGAATTATGTTTCGCATTTCTTTCCTGTGTTTGTTGGAACATTGACTTATTACTTAGCTACATTAAAGCCCCATTATGCAATAATTGAAATGTTTTGCTACTGGGCTCCCCCTAAAGTTGCGGAGTGTATCTCACTTTTACACCACTGTTGTAAATACAAATCGCGCCCTAATGGACAGTGTACATGTACAGTATATTTGTTGGAAAGCTGAAGGATATGGAGCTGGCAAAGACAATGACAGAAGCCAAAGAAGCATGTAGACTGACAAGGTCACAAGATTTTACACAAATATGACTCTCTATTCTCTTATTTATTGTGACATAGGAGATGAACGCTAACATAACCAAAGAATAACAAAAAAAGAATACTTAAATACTGCTAGCGTTTTTAGCCTTTGAATGTGGAGTATGTATAATCTAATAAAATATTGTTAGTGACATGCTTAAATACATTTGACAGTGTCATTTATTACAAGCTAGTAGAGTTAGGTTTTCAAGGTTGAAAACTTCCAAGGCTTATTGGCGAGAGATGACTGATCAAACTTGCAAAAAATTGATCTGGAAAAACTACAAATCTCCGTGAGACAGGGGTGACACCAATAAGGTTAGAGCTTACACCGCATTCTTTCATAAGTTACGTTGGCAGGGATGTTTATGATGAAAGACTAGCGACTGAAAAACTAACTTTCCTCACACAGCCAAACATCAAGCAAGCACACAAAATATAGCAAGACAGCTAATAAGTTATTACTGGCTAGCCCAACAGAAATAGGGCCAGCTGGGCATCTGACTGGCATAGCTCTTGCCAACGAGTAAAAGCCAGTCCGAGACTGACTCTTTTTCGGTCTCTTGTTCGTTACCGTAATGTCGGGACTATAAGCCGCTACTTTTTTCCCACGCTTTGAACCTCGCGGCTTAAACAATGACGCGGCTAATTTATGGATTATGATACCTGTGACTGTATACGGTGTCTTTGTGTTTACGGTGGCTTTGTGGAGCTAGGATGCTAGCATTGATGCAGCCGCATGGATGCTTAGCTCCACGCGATTTCTCAGTATCTCTCAATAACTTAACTAATGTCAAAATAACCACAGTCTACCGGCGTAGACAGAACACAACTCAAAACACTTTAGAAAATAAAAAAAAAGTTTACAACAATACAAATCCGGTCTTTTCAAGTTATTTAGCTCACTGGTTTCAAACTAGCGTCTTTCTTCTATCTCGCTGTCTTCAATCTAACGTTCTAGCTTAACTTCTGATTGACTCTTGCAACTGTGCTCTCTTAAAGCAACAGTGCACGTATCGTAACTGGCAAAACTAATAATATGCATCACTATTGTATTACTTTTGATATTCATTTTAGCCTGTGTAAAGTTCATTTGTTTCAATGTACCGGTAGGCACCAGCGGCTTATAGACATGTGCGGCTTATTTATGTTAAAAATAATTATTTTTTCCAAATTCAATGGGTGAGGCTTATATTCAGGTGCGAGGTGAGCCGATGAGAGGAGAGGAGCAGAGAGTAGAGGAGAGGAGAAGAGAAGAGAGGAGAGGAGAAGAGAAGAGAGGAGAGGAGAGGTGAGCCGATGAGAGGAGAGGAGCAGAGAGGAGAGGAGCAGAGAGTAGAGGAGAGGAGAGGAGATGAGCAGAGAGGAGAGGAGCAGAGAGTAGAGGAGAGGAGAGGAGAGGAGAGGAGAGGGGAGGAGCAGAGAGTAGAAGAGAGAGGACATGAGAGTGCCTGTGTGTGAGGATGACGTAGGGAAGGGGGTGCTGTGCAGAGCTGCCGTCTATCTCCGTCCGGCTGTGGTCTAAATCTGGGGCCCGTCCTCCCGCAGTGTCCTTGGACCCGCCCGCCGCCGCTGCCTCCAGATGGGCTGGAGGGACACACTCCCTCTCTCCTCCTCTCTCATCACCTCCTGTCCCATCCTCTCTCTTCAGATGACGACACACTCCCTCTCTCCTCCTCTCTCATCACCTCCTGTCCCATCCTCTCTCTTCAGATGACGACACACTCCCTCTCTCCTCCTCTCATCACCTCCTGTCCCATCCTCTCTCTTCAGATGACGACACACTCCCTCTCTCATCCTCTCTCTTCAGATGACGACACACTCCCTCTCTCCTCCTCTCTCATCACCTCCTGTCCCATCCTCTCTCTTCAGATGACGACACACTCCCTCTCTCCTCCTCTCTCATCACCTCCTCTCCCATCCTCTCTCTTCAGATGACGACACACTCCCTCTCTCCTCCTCTCTCATCACCTCCTCTCCCATCCTCTCTCTTCAGATGACGACACACTCCCTCTCTCCTCCTCTCATCACCTGTCCCATCCTCTCTCTTCAGATGACGACACACTCCCTCTCTCCTCCTCTCTCATCACCTCCTCTCCCATCCTCTCTCTTCAGATGACGACACACTCCCTCTCTCCTCCTCTCTCATCACCTCCTGTCCCATCCTCTCTCTTCAGATGACGACACACTCCCTCTCTCCTCCTCTCTCATCACCTCCTCTCCCATCCTCTCTCTTCAGATGACGACACACTCCCTCTCTCCTTTCCCATCATCCTTTCTTTTCTGCTCCCTCTGATCTACTCTCTTCACCTATTCTATCAACCCCTCTCTCCCTCTCCTCTCTTCTGTCTATCAAACCCCGCCCCATCATTTCCTCTTCTTCTCTTCTCTCCTATCCGATCCTCTCGTCTTTCTTTCCACTTTCATCTCCCCTCTCCTCTCATCTCTCTTCTATTCTCTTCTGTTCTCCTATCTCCCTTTCTTTTTTGCATCTCTTTATATCTCTGTTCTTCTCCTCTTCCCTTCTGTTTTTTCTCTGTCCTCCACTTTCTCTCCTCCTTTTCTCTTTTTTCTGAACTCGAGCTTCCAATGGCTTTGGCCCGCCACTTGTACCTCCAGATTAGCAAATCACACTGATAAAACACACACACACACACACACTCTCACACACACACACACACACACACACACACACACATAAAGCACACACTCTCAGCCACAAGCACACATGAAAGCGTCACTACTGAGTCTGAAATGACGACGTGTCCAACGTGTGTGGCTTTGAACTTGTCACACTTGAGCTAAATAAACACACAAACACACACATGCTTGCAGCGCCCTTGACTGCGCTGGCCCTTTGAATACCCTACTCTTCACAAGAGTAATCAAGCAAAACTTCTAAAGTTCAGCAACACCACCCCCCCGCCATCCCTCTCCTCTCCTCTCACAAGCACTGTTAGGCTGTACACAATGTTCTCTCCAGCCTCCACGTTCAATCTCTCTCTCTCTCTCTCTCTCTCTCTCATCTCTCTCTCTCTCTCTCTCTCTCATCTCTCTCTCTATATCTCTCTCTATATCTCTCTCTCTCTCTCTCTGTCCAACTCTGTTGTCTTCATCATATCCCCTCAGAGAATGGAAATAGAATTAAGACAGAGAAAGGACACAACAAGGAGAGACAGAGAGAGAGATTGTGTGAGAGAGAGTGTGAGAGAGAGAGGGAGGGATAGAGCAAGAGAGTGAGTGTGAGAGAGAGAGGGAGGGATGGAGCAAGCGAGTGAGTGTGTGAGAGAGAGGGAGGGATGGAGCAAGAGAGTGAGTGAGAGAGAGAAAAGCAAGCAAGCACTGAGGAGGAATGAAGTTTGAGAAATAGCGCCGGCCTCCAATAATAACAGACTCGTAATAAAGGCGCTTTCCCAACAGCACGTCTGCCGGCGCCCTTATCATTTTTCTCTAAATTCAATAACTGTTTCTTTTTTTTTATAAAGATGTCTTCCAGAGTAGAGGTTTGTGTCTCTCTGTGTGTGTGTGTCTATTTGTGTTTGTGTGTTTGAGTGCAGAATGTGACGGTGTGTGTGTGTGTGTGTGTGTGTGTGGTAAGCGCCTCAGTCCTTGCAGTGCAGTGAAGCACTGCATGTCCCCCGAGAACTTCCGAGGTTCTTTGTGAAAGTGAGGGTTGAGGCTAAAGAATGAGCTCTTGTCCTTCCAAGCATAGTGGGCTAAAGGAACAAAGCTTTTCATGAATCAAGTTGGGAGGAGAGAGATGTTGGGGGAGGGGCCGTCTAGCACAGGCACTTAATTATAAAGAGACTTGCTCGTAGTGAAATATTGTTTTGTCTAAAAGTACCTTATAAAATGTTGTCTTAAAAGCATTTATATGCCTGAAACAAAATAATACAGTCAGGGATTTGCAGGAAAGGACCCAATCGCAGACCAGATGCAGACAGTTCAGGGTTTATTTACAAAAAGTAAAGATCCCAAAAGGTAAACTCACAGGAGATCGAAGGCAAAAACTCAGAATTCCAAAAACCCAGAAGACCCTAACTGGAATCCAAAGAACAGGCAGAGCAAAACAAAAAAAAACACCAAAAACATGGAAGCAAGGCAGAGAAGGGAAACGGGCAAGAATACCGAATACAGAATACAGGGTGACGAACCAATAGGGTACAACGAGCAGATTGAATTTAAATAGCAAAAGGGGGAAACCGATAACAAGACACAGGTGAACTAAACAAGGGGATTTAACAAGATGCAGGAGAAACAAATCAGGCTGACAAACAGACTAATAATTGGGAACAGGTGAGAGGGGGGCGGAGACACAGGTACACAAAACAACAGGAACACAAGGCAAGAGTAAACACTGGAGCACATGGCAGGAACAAGGAAGCACAAAGGACTAGACACAGGAAGTAAACAATGGCAGACAGGAAGTAACATAAGAGGATGAAAGGGTTACAAAGTAAAAGCACAGGATAGACAGAGCACAGACCTGACATACACAGTTTCAAATTGCTCAGCTTGTTGCACAATTCTATCCAAAAGAGTGGCACTGCACAGAATCATGATGTTCATGAGCTAATCTATAATCGAACCTAAATCTAATCTCTAATCCCATCTAATCCAATCCACCCTCTAATCTGACCTATAACCCATGTGCAATCAGACACAATAAACATTCTGCTCAGCTATGGATGATGGGATAGCCGATTCGTGTCTGCTCATTTCATTCCGAGGCTGATTTGAGTTTCTCAAGTAAGGAGCGCTTGAACGACTTGACACGTGTTCCTGTTTATTAAACTCCGTAATTAACATTTTTATTAGGATGCTCGGCTGACGACAGTACATCTTTCGCTGCAATCTACCAAATGGATAATGATCCCTCTCCCCCCGCTCTGCATGGCAGTGCTGTATAAATGAGGAGAATTATACAGCCCAGAGGAAATAAGAAGGCACTATTACATGAGCATAGTGAGAGGAACATCTCTAACAGTGGGGTGATGGGAACATATTCATGTCTCGTTTGGTTTTACGTCAGGTTAGTGAAAAAGAATCATTTTTGACCCCAATTTATGTTAAGTGCCTTGGTGTTATTTAATATATACTTAAAGTACGAGGTAGTTATCATTTTGTATTAAAATAATTAGTTATTAGCTCATATTGTTATAAGGTCAACTTGAAGTGAAGGTTCGGTTTTAGGTTATTAACATGTAATAACAAACATGTAATAGCTTGCTTATTAATTCGCTTTTTATTCTCATGCTCGTATAGCGCATTCAGAAAGTATTCGGACACCTTCACTTTTTCACATTTTGTCATACAATCAACACCCCCAAATGACAAAGATGTAAAAAAAATTGGCTGTCCAATGATGATCCCCATCCAACTTGAAAATCCCCAAATCTAGGTGTGCAAAGCTCGTCGCTTCATGCCCAAGAAGACTCGAGGCTGTAACCGCTGCCAAAGACGCTTCATCTAGATACTGAGTAAATGGTCTAAATACTGATGTCAATGTGACATTAGAGGTTTTCCTTTATAATAAATTTGCAAGAATGTCTAAAACCCTGTTTTTGCTTTGTCATTATGGGGTATTGAGTTTAGACTGAGGACGGGAAAAATATATTCTTTAACTGAGGGGGTTTGAATACTTTCTGAAAGCCCTATACATGAAAAACACATAATAATATCCATTACTTTCATAAGTAGACCGCAAAAAGAACCCTTTCTGTTTAGTGGGACTGAGTTTGATTGAGTCGTTCCTGTTTAAAGAGATTGCTGTTCGTATTGAATAGTGCACGTGGCACTTGCACAAGAGAGGGTAGTTGGTCGTGGTCGTTGGCCACAGTGAACCCTGTCCCTAATGAACCTCTTGAGTAAGCCAGCATTCCACTAGGAAAGAACACATGGGATTTTCCCTTTTTTATGCTGTCAAGCAGCCCAAGCATGCAACTGCACACACACACACACACACACACACACACACACACACACACACACACAAAAACACACAAAAAAACATGCACACGTCGCGCACACACACACAAACACGCACACACACACAAACTCGCACGTGTACACGCACACGTATGCACACACACACACACACACACCCATACACATACACTCACACACACACACACACACACACACACACACACACACACACACACACACACACACACACACACACACATACACACACAAACAACATTTAGCAGACTTGCTCTCTTCCATGCTGTCCTGTGTGGCTCCGTTACTGGGGAGACAGGCACAGTCTGGCTGTGACTCTGGCGTTGCCGTTACCACGGCGAAGAGAGGCAAGTGGAGTTCAGGCGGGGCAAGGCGAGCGAGGGCAGGCAGGATATTCACGCTCCCCTTCCCCTCAGCGGTGCAGAACTGCCACGCTTGCCTGCTCACTCGCACATTCCTGCTCCCACCCTTCAGAGTCCTGCCCCCCTCACTGCACTGGCACGAATGACCCCCCCACCCTCCCCCCAGAATTCCGTTACCCCACTGCCCCAGTGACCCCAACACCACCGCCCCCCCCCCACAGCCCCCTCCACAGCCGTCAACTCTCCCTCTGCAGCCCTGAACTGCCTGTCCAGCCACCAGAGCACTTCACTCAGACCCCAGGAGTTATTATCCATAGCATTCCACTCTTAACTTCTCCCACTGGACTTCTGAAGCCCTTCCCAAATCAAAAAGTCATGCAAGGAATGAATGGTGCCTGGAGACCTCAGGGAGAGTGAGGAAGGCCTTTACTCTCCACAGGAAATAATTAACACCACCATTATCTGCATGTCAATGCTGACACTGATGGGATTCCAATACATCGTCATCCAGGTCAGTACATCTTCACCCAGGTCAGTACATCTTCACTCAGGTCAATAAATCCTCACCCAGGTTATAAAGACACTTGCATTGATACCAGTTTGCTGAGGCTTTATTCTTTATTGGAAGTTACAGGTTCTGTGTGAGATGGCTGTTCCTGCACCATTGGCAGATTACAGGAGAAGAACAATGCTGCTGTTCCTGTTGCAGGCAAAACGGGTTGCCACACCTGTTAATCGCTTCTTTGCTAAGCCTTTCATGAGCTTCTGCAGATGTGTGAGAACTGGTATGGAACCAAATTCTTGGATTGAGGTGGTTCCCTGGTTCTGGAGGACCCAAAGTGTAGGACTGAGGGCTTCCTGGTTCAGGAAGGAAAGTGTATCCTCATTTGAGGTTAGGTGAACTTGAGATGACTGAACATAAATGAGCTATTGCAACAGCTCGGTTGGTGTTCTTCCCTTAGTGCTTCTGGTTAACATGCTTTAGTTGTACTTAAAACTTAGGAACGGTGGCTGAAATACATCAAACTGACAAAGCAACGTGTCAGTTCAGAAGATCAACTTGACAACTGGCTTGCTGCTTAGTGGATTCTAGACAA
>NC_045170.1:20831033-20833533 GCF_900700415.2 Clupea harengus | reverse complement strand
CAAAGCTACATACTGCAAGTACAAGTTTAAAGATTCCCTCCGTCTCCTCTCTCTCTCTCTCTCTCTCTCTCTCTCTCTGTCATTCTTTCTCTCTTTCCAAATCCTTATGGCCTATGGCCTATATCCTTTTGTTCCCGATTTGCTGCTCTCCTGCATTTCTTCATATATCTCGCTCATCCCCCTTCTTTCCTTTACTCTCTCTCTCTGTCTCTTTCACTCTCTCTCTCTCGCACTGTCTGTCTCTCTCTCTCAATCCACTGCACTCTCTTACTCTCTCTCCCTCATTAACTCCCTCGTTCTCTCTCTTCCCCTCCCTCCCTCCCTCCCTCCCTGTCCGGTCTGCTTCAGTGCCATATCTCCGGGTCTCTCTGGTGCCAGCACTGGAACCTGAATGCTGCCCATTACGGCCCGGAGTGGGAGCAACAAACCCGGCTCAATGGCTCACTGGAGGAGAGTGGCAGGGAGCAGAGGTATTTTTAGGGGTCTTTAGCTGGAAATGTCCCCCAATTATGGCGTCTGGTCTCAGGTGCAGCAGGCCAGCGGGTGTGTTTGGAGGGCCCTGGAGTGCTGTAGAAAACAGAGCTTATTTATGTCCAACTGTTTCTCTCTCCTTCCCTAACCATCTTTATTTTCACCTTGTTCTCTCTATCTCTCTCTTTTTGTTAGTGTTCGTGTGTCATTCCCACTCGCTTTTTGATCTCTCTCTCTCTCTCAATCTCTCTTTCATTCTCTCTTTTGTTCTCTCTTTCCATCTCTCTACCTTGACTCCATAGCAGAAAAGAGAAAGCCCCCTGGAAAAATTAGATGCGTTGAAACACACACACACACACACACACACACATTCAAACACCCACCCACAGACACACACACACAGACACACACACACGCACACAATCAGGAATTGCATTCTATTTTTAAAATAAAGGGGGGGGTGTGTAAAACAACCAAAGGACAAAGGCACTTTGTTTCCACTCATGATAATCAGTGACTGGTGAGGGATGCTAGTAATGGTTTTGGCTATCAAGAATGGATCCCCCTTTATCCTCATGGAGGATGTCTGACAGACATGTCAAAAGTGGCGGTGCCATTAGCTGCCAGTCAAACACGTTTCCCTGGGCTACGCCTAGTCACCACAGTCACACACACAACTCTTGACATCGCTAGCCAGGGCTGTTGCTGTGTGCAACACCAACATCGACAGGCTCTATCGGACACACACACACACACACACACACACACACACACACACACACACACACACACACACACACACACACACACACACACACACACACACACACACACACACACACACACACACACACACACACACACACACACACACACACACACAAACAGAGCCAGAGCCAGAGCCAGAGCCAAATGATTCCTGTTCCCCAAGCCAGCTTCATTATCAGGCCGGCCAGGCTCCTACTAATGCCTCCTCAAAAACAAACAATCAGGAGGCAGCATCCTAATTAAGCCCTTGGGCATCGCTGGGCATCTCCTCAGCCGATTGGCCAGGCAAGGCCCGCTGCGAGCCGGGACGATTCGCTGATTGGATTGGACAGATTCGCCTCCTGTGGCCAATGTCCCCTCCACAGCCTGTGGACACCTTCCAACCAGACCCACCGCAGAGCAGGTATGAGGGGGATCAGACTCTGGGAGAGCTGTATGTGACGCCACGGTTTTTACAAGAGCGAGGGAGTGAGAGGGAGGAGGTGAAGAAGAGAGAGATGTCAGTATGACTATTACACGAGAAGTAAACAAGAGAGATGGAGAGGTTTACATTTTAGCCTACCATTCACTGACTATAGATTTACAGCTGAGAGAGGACACAAGAGAGAGGACACAAGAGAAGGCAAGAGATAGAGAGAGAGAGAGACAGAGAGAGAGAGAGAGACAGAGAGAGAGAGAGAGACAGAGAGGGAGAGAGAGAGAGAGATTAAGGTACATAAAAACTGGGAGAGAGAGAGAATAAAACAGAGAGAAAGAAGACCATTTTAAACAGAGACTCTACTATATTGACATTAAGAAAACTCCTCATTAAGCCGGCTTAGCTAGTTTACACTGACTCAAACAGAGCTCCGTGATGCTGCCCCAGTGGGTGTTTTTAAACAGTAGCGGAGACGTGATGTTTAACATAGCGCCTAGCTTGATTTATAATGTCCGTTTCAGACCACCCAGAACTCTGGCATTTCCAACTTGGAAAATTACACCACCTGAAGCCGACACTCTGACTCAGAAAATATAAAAAAATATCCCTGGCTTCAGTGAGGTAGGTCATTTATTACATTTGATATTGTTATCGATATGGTGACGGACCTACGAACCAGAGACAGAGACTATGTCAGAGGTTCAAAACCTTTTTTTAATGCGTCAGACGATGCATGAAGAGACATGGGTGTCAAACTGAACAAGAAAAAAGGTCTTCACCACATTATTGTGTTTACATTTGGTTCCAAAACAAGTCGGAGCAAGGACATTTAACAAGGCATGT
>NC_045170.1:20806033-20818533 GCF_900700415.2 Clupea harengus | reverse complement strand
ACATACTCTCTCTCTCTCTCATACACACACACACACACACAGACACACAGACACACACACACACACACACACACACACACACACACACACACACAATGGCATTTTCGGCGCTCAGCCCATTGTTCTGTGCTTTGGGATCTCTTCTGTAATGGAAAAAGCCTTGGCAGCGGTTGAAAATGCTATTAAAATCTATGAGTGTGAGACTCTACACAGTTTGCCTTCCGTGCTCTGTGTGTGTGTGTTTGTGTGTGTGTGTGTGTGTGTGTGTGTGTGTGTTTGTGTGTGTGTGTGTGTGTGTGTGTGTGTGTGTCTGTGTGTGTGCGCGCACACGCAAAACACAGGGGAGATGTGTGATAAATCCAAACTTAATCAAGCAGGCTCTCGCATAATGCCATCATGTATGTGCTCCCCTGATAATATCCCTGGAGCAGTCAGCTCACACTCGCACATCAGCTTCAATGGCACTTCCAGGAGAAAGTGCTTTACACAGCAAAGGTCACCGAGGTCATTCTCAATTACAGGCCACGGGTGAGCCACTGCGACTGTGAGGAGTTATAAATATCAGAGAGTGAAACTAATGTGATTATACTCATGCCTAACATCTCTCTGACTTCCACGTTTATTGCTAAGTTCAATCTTGGCAGCAGATTGCTAAAGGTTCTGTTCCAGTCGGGTAAACACACGGTGAGTGTTTGTAACCTCTCATGGATGGGCACAGATTCAAAGGAATGTGTGATAGCATTATCCAGCTTTCACAGCAACTTTCAAATACCATGGATTCCTCAATGACACTCCAAGATTAGTCTGTGTAAACACACATGCCTGCTTAAAATAAAAACACAAAATGATAGATAGTGGTAACAATCCTGGCAAAGCACCAGCTCCGTCCTGTGTGCCTTCTCATTGGCTAAGAGGGGGTTGTGTTCTTCAGCATGTCACGTCTGCACTCCAAACATGTAGCCTCTGGAACTCTGTCTCTCTACAGCTGACATCAAGCAGCTTCAATCAGCCACCACCCACAGATGCACACACACACACACACACACACACACACACACACACACACACACACACACACACACACACACACACAGATGCACATCTCCACTCCCATCCCTCACCACCTCCTCCTCCTCCTCCTCCTGGGATCACTGAACCTTCCTCCTTTCATCCCTGACGCCTCCTGGCACAATCCTGATGCCGCTCCCCAACACACACCCCCCCCCCCCCCCCCCACACACACACACACACACACACACACACACACACACACACACACACACACACACACACAGACACACACACACACACACACACACACACACACACACACAGTCTGCGTGTCTGTGTGTTTTCAGCACTGTGTTTTCCAGAGGCATTACCACCCAAGATGGCATATGTAAGGGTTGTATTTTGCTTTTAACCTCCAGGTGCTCTTTCCTCTCCTCTGACAGCCTCCCTCTGAGGTCCGGGCTAACTGATGCGGCCCCCCAAAACCATGCAGATGTGCTCTGGCTGCACCAGCCCAGCAGATCCTACGTGACTGCGTGCACAGACAGCCTCCTTGTTATTTCCCATCATCCCTGGCGGCTCAGCCCCTCTGCCCCTGGCATCTGCTGTGCCACGTCACGTCCCCGTCGTTACCGCACCCTTGGATGCCCCTGGCTGGGCCGTGAGCTTCATTAAGCGGGATTGGGCGGTGGGCGGTTGACGCTCAGTGTGGAGGCACCGGGGGGAGGAGGAGGGGAGCGATGCCTGACCTGACCCTGGCACAAGTGCTCTGCCCGCCGGAGGAAGAGGGTGAGGGTGAGGTGGGCGTGTGGTGCTGGAATGTTAATGGACAGGTGATGGGGTGAGGTGAGAGGGAGCAGGGAGAGAGACGGAGACGTCCGGTGCATGTCAATCAAGTTCACAGCTACAAGTTACTGCTTTAGAGAGAGAGAGTGGGAGAGACACAGACAGAGAGGGAGGGAGGGATGGAGGGAGGGACAGAGAGACACAGAGAGCAAGGGAGGGACGGGAACACAGAGAGAGACAGAGACAGAGGCAGAGAGAAAGATATTTATATAGAGATATATAGATAATTTAAAAGAATATTATATAGAAAATATATAGATATATAGAAAGAGAGAGTGAAAGAGCAAGAGAGACACAGGAGGATGGAGAAACAGGAGAAGGAAAAGATGGAGGGTGAAGGAATGGAGTGGAGAGTGTTCCAGAAGGAGAGGTGAGAGGAGAGATAGAGGGATGTTGAAAGAGAAAAGAGAGAGAGAGACTGTGAGGGAGAACACAGAAGAGGGTTGGGAAGGACAGAGATGAAGATGGAGGAGGAGGATTATAGGAACGACAGAGGGGAGATAGAACACGAGGAAAACAGAAGGAGAGGATGTGAGAAGGAGAGGATGATGAGTGAGAGGGAGATGGAGAGAGAAAAACAGCCCAGGGATTGAAGAGATGATGAGTGGAGAGGGTGAAGGTGGAGGTTGTCGCAGGGCAGAGATCTGCTGCAGTCAGCGATGGGTACTGGGCTCTTCTGGACCAGTGGAGGCCCCTGCAGCCCTGAACGCTGCTTCACATTATCCAGGCCTGAAAGGATCTGGGCAGCACCGCACGCTTACGTGAGACGTGCTCCTCACCGCCTGCTCCGCGTTCCGCCGTATGCTCCGGCTGCAGGTTCCGCTACATTCCATCAGAGCTGAGTATTCTGTACTTAAGTGCTTTCAGATGTATACACACACACACACACACACACACACACACACACACACACACACACACACACACAAACACACACACACACACACACACACACACACACACACACACACGTGCGAGCTGCGCCTGCCTGCGGTACGGGACCTGGCTGCTCGCTAATCATTCTGCTAGTATCCCATCATCCCTCTCTGTTCCCTCAGCTGATTCAGTGCATTCCACTCTCCATCTATTTACCTCTCTCGCTCTCTCTCTCCATATCTCTCTCTCCCTCTCTCTCTCTCTCTCTCTCTCTCTTCCTCTCCCTCTCTCTCTCCCTCTCTCTCTCTCCCTCTCTCTTTCTCTCTCTCTCTCCCTCACCTTGCCTCATCTCCTCTCGTTCAGCATAGGTAAGCAAATGGATCGTTGTGGGGTCTTTTTTTCAGAGGACTGTGGCTCAGTGGGTGGGGGATGGCAGAGATATAGTAGGGTGCTATACCCACACACACACACACACACACACACACACACACACACACACACACACACACACACACACACACACACCTACACACACACACACACACACACACACACACACACACACACACACACACACACACACACACACACACACACACACACATACCTACACACCCCATAACTCCCAAGCCCCACTCGAGACATAATGCTTTATTTCACTTATTCTAGAAGGTTCCTGTAGGTAATTTGAGCTAAAAGTAAGGGAAAGTGTTGGCTTGCTCCTCCCATTACTGCATCCCCACACACTCTCACTCTGACAACTCCCCCCCGCCCCCACTCCCTACCCCCCTACCCCCCTTCTCCCTTCTCCCTTGCCTCTCTTTGGCAAGATCACGCCACCGCCACCGCAGCCGACCTTGATGCAAATAGAATGAGCTGTCGGTGTGGCGGCCATTAGGACCGCATGAGAATTGCCACAGTAGCCCATTACGGGCCCTGGGAAACACTTTCTGATTCTGGGCATGTCTGGCCATCGCAGGCGCCTTGCTGCTAGTCTGACAGGGAGAGAGGGAGAGCGGGAGAGAGGGAGAGGGAGAGAGGGAGAGAGGGAGAGAGAGATGGGGAGTGAAAGGGAGAAAGATGGGGAGTGAGAGAAACAGAGAGAGAGAGGGAGAGTGGGAGAGAGAGATGTGTCAGAGAGAGGGACAGAGGGGGGAGGGAGATTGAGACAGAGAAAGAGGGAAGGATGGAGAAGGACTGGGGGCAGAGAGAGAGAGAGAAAAAAAGATGGAGGTTGGTGAGATTGGGAGAGGAGGAGAGAAGGGAAACTGAGAAAAGGAGAGAGAATGAGGGATTGACAGAGGTGAAAGGAAAAGAGACGCGTGGGCGGAAAAGAGAGACACCTCACTCTGAACTAAACCATCACGACAAAAAGAGATCAGGAGCTATTTTCTGTCCCACCCAAAAAAGATCAACATTGACCATGGAAGGGGACGTGTCTTCTCTCTGATTTGAATAGTAAACAAGAGAGATAATTGGATATGGTCCCCGTCATCACATCGGGATCCTAAAACAAACAGCAGATTTATTAGATTAATCAATCTGGTGTCCTTGAGCAAGACAAACGGTCCTAAAAAATGCATATATGTACATGCCAGCGTTGATGATAACACCCATTGTGTGTGAGCCGTGACGAATAATTGCCTGTTTGTTGGAGGCTGCGGTGTGTTTGTCATAGCTATGGTGTCCATATCACGTAATTAGATGAGGTGATTGGAAGGCCTCGGGCCTGAGTGTCCTCAGATGGCCAGACTTTTTTTTGCGTCAAAAAATCAGGAGAAAATGAGAGCGAGTGGGCGGGAGATGGAGGATGAATTGTGGCACAGGGCAACAGCAAGGTAATTCTGAGCCACCATCTCATAACATGCAATGTGATCGTAATTTATCACTTAAGCGCTGGCCTTGGCGGACCCTCTGATTGCACAGGGTTTATGACATGCGGTGCTGTCACGGGTGGCCTGACGTATCCACTATTTGCGGACGGTTATCAATCTCGCCGAGCAGGACAAAGAGCGGGGGATAGAGTGAAAACAGCCAGTAATCCTCGCTGACGAGACGGCCCAATGTCTGCCAAATTCACACGCGTCTCAATAAATCTGCAGGCGTAGCCATAACGACTGAGAAAACAAAACAAATCTTATCGGCGGGGGTGGGTGGGTTGGAGCTAAACTGTACTGTCTCCAGTTATTACTCTATATGAAATCACTGTGGAGGCTGGATTCAAACTGATTTTCTTGTTCTCACCCGCACGTCAAAGCACACTAAAAGGAAAATCGATAGCGCTTCAGACTTGATAGTGTTATTCCACAGTCGGCTGAAAGAGACAAATGCTTTTTTCGTCAGCCTCCTCTTGTTCATACAGGGGGGGGGGGGGGGGGAGTGAATAGATAGATAAGTAAATAAAAGAAATCCATAGCTATGTGTGAGATTTAATCTTGGGCGTGTCATTGTGGTGATGCTGATCTGAGGCCAGTGTTTGTGCGGTGAGAGGCGGACAGTAGCA
Organism: Clupea harengus; assembly: GCF_900700415.2. Lineage (NCBI taxonomy): Eukaryota > Metazoa > Chordata > Actinopteri > Clupeiformes > Clupeidae > Clupea > Clupea harengus. Next base: position 20,813,297 of record NC_045170.1, on the reverse strand, counting down.
CTAATGAGAGGCTCCGTGCTGGGCTTTAGTGCAGCGCTAATTTCTTGCCCTGTCAGCTTGCCAAATTAAGAATGATGGCACCATTTGTTCTTTCGATTTTTGTGTTGCAAAAAGAAAATAAAAAAAATTGCCTGATGTGTCTTTGGACTAATACATAGAGAACCGTTCCGCTGTTACGTCAAGGGGTAAAAACAACAGATAAATCTTTCCATTTCACATCGGAGAAAGAGAAAAAAAAAAGGGCCAACCAGGGTCATTTATTTCATCTCTGGAAGAATAATAGGATTATTTTCCTTTGACAATATAATTCCAGTTACATCAATGCCTGACTACACACATATGTTAGGATACTGTCTCCCCCTCAACCCCCATCAGATCTGACAGTCTAAAACAATTGCATTCATGGCCTTGGGGCCTATCATACCCATGACATAACACCAATTATGACAGCTCTGGTCTGTGTAACCTCGTGGAGGAGGAGGTGGCGGAGGGCTACAGATACCTAGGTGTTCACTTTGACAACAGACTGGACTGGAAATGGAACCCTCTACAGGGAGGGACAGAGCACACTCTACTTCTGAGGAAGCTTAGGGCCTTCATTGTGTGCAGCAAGATGTTGCATATCTTTTACTAGCTGTTGCGAGTGCAATTTCCTTTTCAGCCATCTGTTGGGGGGGGGAGCGGTATCAGAGTCAGTGACACTAAGAAACTGAACAAGCTGAGAGAGAAGGCTGGTTCTGGGCTGGGGACTGCTCTAGTGCCCCTATGGGGGTTTTCCGTGCTGTGCCGAGCTCATTTGCATTTCCATCACAAGCCAAACGGTGGCGTGCCGTGCTCATTTTGGCCCATCTCCTGAGCAGGGCCAAAAGCGCTCCGGGTCCACCTCCAAACATGTTGAATAGCGTTGATTACGATGTGCCGCCAACTTCATAAGGTGAGCAGAACCCCGATCAGGGATTGCAAATGTTCTCACAACAACCACGAAGTTAGCTTCAGTAAACACACTGATTATCTAAGGATTTGATAGCCTCAGTCTGGTGAATAAAATAACTCAGAAGTTTTAGGTACTAGAGCTGTAACATTAAGTTCCATATCAAACTGTGGGGTGTAAGTTAAGAGTTGTCTGTAACCATGGATACCACTCTAGAGTCCCTCTTGTTGCCTGAGGCAAGTTACACGATGCAGTCCATTCTTTTGCTGCTTTAGCATATCAGTAGCAACATCTTTATGTTGACAAGACAACAGTTTGTTACAAAAGACTGACTGATAACTACATCTGAACTCACCAAAATGTCTGCCTAGGTTTTCTTCTGCTGCTGTTTTGCCCACACGATATTTTTGCCGATATTGCGAAAACTCATTCATTTTTCCATAGGAATGTTTTCTTTGGAACCAGGAAGTGTTAAAACGCTAAAAAACACTAAAAACTACAAACATCCAGTCAACTCCCATACTCTGTTGTGTGTCTGTATTTTTGTATATCAAGACAAGTATGAAGCAGATGCGGTTAAAAAGTTTACTCTGGGAAGATTGAATAGTAACTATTTCAACAACAGACAATAAATGGTAAACTGCCCATCGAGATTTCTACCACAATGCAACTGGGATATAAATGGAGGAAACTAACATTGCGCTTTGCGTAGTGGAGTTATTTGCATGTCAGGACACTTTGGCAGCCTTCATCCCTTACTTCAAGACACATCCTCAAGTGAGTCGACCCTGATGTGTGGAAATGCAAATCCAGGCTGTGCTTGGTCGATGACCTAAGCTGAGCCGCACAGCGCAACGCCATTCATATGGAAAAATGGCACTAGAATTGGTTGTTGAGAGAAGGACGTTGCACAAACTGCTCAACATAATGGACAACACTTCCCATCCCCTGCATGACCTACTGGTCAGACAGCAGAGTGTTTTCAGTCGGAGGCTCCTTCAGCTCCGCTGTAATAAAGACCGCTACAGGAAGTCATTCCTGCCCACCGCAATAGAAATATATAATGACTCCCCTCTGTGCTGGGAGAGGAGGCTTATCCTCTGAGGCAATGCACAATGCACATTCTACATTTCATTTGCACAGTTACAGCTACATCTCAAATTCTATTTTTATTCTGTTTATTCTAGCTAGTAGTATAGTAGTTTGTATATAAATACATTAAATGTTAATACTGTGTTTTCTACCTACCTCGGTGTCTGTTTTTGAGTAAGTTAGGTGTTTTGTGATAGTTATATCTATTTATCTATCTATCTATCTATCTATCTATCTATCCATCTATCTATCCATCTACCTATCTACCTATTGATTTACATAGCTAAACTGAATACGGCCAAAACCAAACTGGTAAAATGCTTTCGAAATGTGACACAGTCACTTACAATTACTGTCACTCACCACCATGTCAAGTGTGTTTTTTATGGTCTGAATCCATCAGCGCTCACCTACGGAGCCGGGTGTTTAAATGTGGATTATGCAAGCACTGGGGCTGTTCCAGGTCCTCATTTGAAACCCGTTCATCAAACACAACACTTCATCCACCTCCCTCTCCCTCTCCCTCTCCCTCTCCCTCTCCCTCGAGCAAGTATGGAAATGCACCAGGGGAAGAAAAGTGTAACACAGGAATGAAAATGAAAAGACGGAGAAGAAGAAGGAGGAGGAGGAGGAGGAGGAGGAGGAGGAGGAGGGGAAGAAACCCTCATGGCGAACACTCCTGTGGCACAAGTGTTGTTTATTTAACATTGCCCATCTTGGCAGCGGAGGAATTCTTTGAAATCAGCTCCATTTGGAGGAGAGAGGGAGAGACACACACACACACACACACACACACACACACGTTTAATTTGCCTTGCCAGGTGGAGCGATGATAAGTGGATTTAATGAGCTCAGTTACAGCTGGTGACTGTGTGAGAGAGAGGGCCGGAGAAACAGCTCACCACACACACTCGGAGGAGATGGACGGGCTAATTGTGCTTTATAGAAGCGGCAGAATCTAGTGTCGTTATATGCCAGCGTGTTTGAGGGTTCTCATTCGCATCTAAGAGCGGAAAAAATAGCAAGAGGGTGACACCACAGAGAGAGAGAGAGAGAGAGAGAGACGGAGAGAGGGAGAGAGAGAGAGAGAGAAACAGAAAACAGAACAAAGAACAGAGCAAACAGTGAAAGTGACAGAGAGAGAACAAAAGAGAGAAACAGTAAGAGTGAAGTAGATAGTGAAGGAGAGAGAGAAAGAGAGAGAGAGAGAGAGAGAGAGAGAGAGAGAAACTGTTTGAGTAGCAGACAGAAATCAGAGCGAGAGCAAGAGAGGGAGAGAAACAATGCAAGTGAAAGTGAGAAATGGGGAGAGAGGGAGAGAGAGAGAGGGACAGGGAGCGAGTGAGAAAGAGGGCGAGAGAGAGGGACAGGGAGCGAGTGAGAAAGAGGGAGAGAGAGAGGGACAGGGAGCAAGGGAGAAAGAGGGAGAGAGAGAGGGACAGGGAGCAAGGGAGAAAGAGGGAGAGAGAGAGAGGGACAGGGAGCAAGTGAGAAAGAGGGAGAGAGAGAGAGGGACAGGGAGCGAGTGAGAAAGAGAGAGAGGGACAGGGAGCAAGGGAGAAAGAGGGAGAGAGAGAGGGACAGGGAGCGAGTGAGAAAGAGGGAGAGAGGGAGAGAAAGAAATGAATGCTTTCGTCCCCTGGGGAGATGAATGAACTTTGCGGATTGTTTCTGCTGACCAGTGCTGAGCAGAGCCAAACAGATAATCCTGCCCGGCCTGCTAATGGTATTCATACCGACACTCTCTCTGGGAGCCGGGGGGAGAGGGAGAGTGACGCTGTAAGCCTGCTGGGGGAGGGGGGGGTGGTGTTCAGAGGAGTTGTCAGTGGGGGCCGGATACAACTCCCCCCCTACCTCCTCCTGGTTCTACCTTGGGACCTGATATGAAGGGGAGATTAGTCTCGTCAGTGCCGTCCCCACACTGCACCTCTCTCCACACACACACACACACACACACACACACACACACACACACACACACGCACGCTCCCTGGCGTTAATCCCGCTTTGATGAGCCCGGCGACAGAATCGGAGTACTGACATTTTCCAAGTGCGGGGAATGTCGGACGTCTCCCGTCATGCACCGACAGGCCGGGTGGTCGAGGGCTCGCTTTCATGGTGACCGCCCTGCCCCGCCATGATCGAGGTGACGGACAGATGAAGGCCGCGCTCACAGAGCCGAGAGGAGGAGGAGGAGGAGGAGGAGGAAGGAGGCAGCTTGTTTGTGTAGAGCAGTGATCTGAGACATCACCGTGCTTCAGCCTTGAGGCTCCGTGCCCACAGAAGACTCCATTATCAGCATGATCCGCACCTCATAACAACATCATCTTTCATCGCTGACATCAAAGTGCGGATGTCTGAGAAACACGAGACGGCTAATTCCATTACTGCTGATAGCTCAAGACACTCGTCGTAGCGAAGAGCAATCATCTGTTGACACGGAGTACCAGGAAACTGTTCAAGAGTGGTTCTCTCGAATATACCCATCTCACCGCCATTTACCACTTTCAGAGGCAAGGACTATTCAACCACATAAGAGATATGGTGGATAAACATCGGGTACCTAGCATTACACTTTCTCAAAATCCACACCATCCATATTAAGTCTGACACCTGCGAATCAATGATTTTAGTTCATAACTCTCTCCTTTTTCAATACACCACAAAAAGTCCCACCGGGTACTGAAAAAAAAATCATTTTCTGAACGGGATGGATCCATTTCTGCTGACAGAACCTTCCAGTCTTGCCGCTGCTGCTGTGGTGGTCTGGAGTTTGGAGTTTGCTTTGAGTGGCTTAGGGCTTTTGGAGCGCCTCAAATCTGATCTGAGGAGTAATAAACACGCTCAGCTGGCCTGAGTTGCTCCCATCGATCTTCCTCCCTTTCTCCCTCCTCCTCTCGCTCCTCCTCTTCCTCCACCTCTCCCCTTCACACAAATGGGCCCTCACATCAGGAGAACGTTCATGAAAGTATGGGGGTGGCAAGAAAGAATACCTTTCTACCTCTCCCTCTCTCGTTCTCTCTCTCGCTCTCTTTCTCTTGCCGTTCCTCCAAAACTCCACTATTGATCGGCAGGGACACAATGGGGGGGGGGGGGGGATGGGAGGGCGGGGATTTAGAACTTAAGGTTTATGTTCCCTCAATATTTCCCAAAATGCACTCTGGGCATCTTCAGACAGCAAGAGAAAAAAGAAAGCAAGAAAGAAAGAGACTGGACTCCCCAGGCCTTAGGTGTCATATGGGGCTGCGGTGACCTTCTCTCTCTGAGGTCTTTGTGGTGGTGTTCGTAAGCCTACACCAGAACTGAGCACTTCACTGAGGAGTGAGACAAAGATTGTTTACAATAATTTACATAACAGTTTACATAATCTGGTAATAATGTTTGTGTACGCATGCCTGGGGTGGGGGTGGGCAGAGTAAATATCTGAGGTTTTTAATGGGGATGTAAATATGCAGGCAGCAGGAGGATGGCTGGCCGTGCTCTAAACGTAGAAGCTTCTGGAAGGATCCCAGGGGACGTGTTCAGAACTCCTCCAAATAAGGACCACCTTCCTGCCACACACTCACAACAACAATGCGGATAGATGGAGAGAGAGAGGGAAGGAGGGAGAAGGCGAGAGAGAGAGGAAGAGAGAGAGAGAGAGACAAAGAGAGACAAAGAGAGAGAGGGGAAAGAGAAGGAGAAAGAGAAAGATGCAGTAAGAAAGACAGAAGCAATGACAGAGGGATGAAGAGAAACTAGAGAGCAATAGAGAGAGAGGAGGGGGCGTACAGACACCCACACAGCACAGGGTACAGAACACTCACACACAGACCAAGAGAAGAGAAAAGAGAGCATGAAAGCCACAGGATAGGAGAGGTGGAAGAAGAAAGAGAGAGAAAGGGAAGAAGAGTCGAGGAAAAGACCTGCAGAAAGAAACAATGAGAGGAGAGGGAAAATGTGCACTAAAGAGAGAGAGAGAAGAGAGAGAGAGAGAGAGAGAGAGAGAGAGAGAGAGAGAGAACAGCTGAAGCTGAAGAAAGCACAGGAAATGTACAACAGAGCTTTACTGCTGTTAACTGAGGGACAACACTTTTAGTGGAAGAGAGCGGAACAGAGCTGGAGAGGGAATAGGGGGATAAAGAGGGAAGGAAAGAGCGAGGGATAGAGAGGGAGGAGGTGAAAGAGAACAGCAGGAACACACATGGAGAGCAGAAATTTGAGAGGTGGCGTTTCAGATGCCTGCATGAAAATATAATGTGCCCGCAATGAAACGGAAGAAGGATGCTCAGTGAGTGACAGGGCATCTTGTGTAACATGACAGACAGCCCTCCCCTCTCCTCCCCTCATCACTCCTGTGTGCATCTCCACAGTGAGATGGTAACACCGGCACGGTGAGCCGGTGACAGATTGCCCACCGCGGCCAAGTTGTGCCCACGGAGTCTCTCTCCGCTCCAAACAGCTCAACACCAAACCCCCTTCCTTCAGCCACACATCAACCACAGGTCCAGCACATCACTAGTTACCTGGTAGCAGGTAACATGGTCAACACTATACACACAACACTACACGCTGTCGACCAATGATCTGGTCGTTAGATAACTGGGACATTTTTGATTATCTGTCATCGATACATATTTGTATCTAAATGTTTGATGAAAAAATGTTCAAAGCATTGCGTGTACCATCCAACATATTTTCTCTGTCCGAAAAAGAATGCTCTTGGTTACGCCTGACATTCTTTCCACAAACATCCCTCATTGGCTGAGACAGATAATGTTATTTGACCTTGAAAATGAAACGTTTTCACAGACCTGCTGTTGGAAACAAAGATGGAAGGTAAGTATCCTGTAAAAGGGTTGTTGTGCTCAAACCCAACCACTAACCAAATTGCACTCGGCTAATTGGACCTTTTTGCATCAGTATACATGTAAGCTAAAAAACAAGCTTGGAATAAGGATTTGTAATAAGGATTAATTGGTGCATGTATGTTATAAGTTGCAACAGTTTGACGCGGCACATTTAACACATTGTGATGTGTATTCTATCAAATGAAACATTCAGAGTAATGTACCCTGAAGCAGAGCCCTTCTGAATAACAGTCGTCATTAGCATGTAAGCAGCCGTTGACCAAATTAAACTTCAGCTCGCTCGCGGCTGCACTGTATGTCGGAACCTCACCGCAAAGCTGAAAATACCCGTTTGAGCTTTGATGCTTCTTCATTTAGCCCCATCATCATCATCATCATCATCATCACGGAA